>NC_057814.1:98745496-99033527 GCF_018294505.1 Triticum aestivum | reverse complement strand
TACCCTGATCGTTCGAGCCGATTGGGGCTGGATGAACAGGACCCCGTGGAGGGCAGGATGAACAGGACTACCCCGTGGAGGGTAGGATGAACAGTAGATGGTGGAGGGTAGGATGAGCAGTAGCCCGTGGAGGTGTGGTTGAACAGGAGCCCGTGGAGAGGGCTAGTTGAACATTAGCCGGTGGAGTAGCGTGCGGTGGAGGCTGGATGAACAGGAGCCCGTGGATGAACAGTCGCAGGTGGAGGCTGGAGGAGGTCGATGGTGGATGAATAGTAGCCCGTGGAGGCTGGAGCGGGTCAACGGTGGAGATGAACAGTATCCCGTGGAGTCCCGTTTTGCGGTACGCCACACCCCTCCCGATGAACAGGACCCCCGTTTCTACCGTAGGGCTCCAACACAAGTCCGTTTCCTCCGTTTTGCGGTACGCCACACCCCTCCCGATCAACAGGACCCCCATTTCGACCGTAGGAGGTCCGTTTCATCCGTTTTGCGGTACACCAAACCCCTCCCGATGAACAGGACCCCGTTTTGAACGTGGCCGGTCGAACACAAGGCCGTTTCCTCCGTTCTGCGGTACACCAGGCATCGTTTCCATCGGCTGTTCCGTCCAAGCCCCTCCGATGAACACGACGACGCATTCTGTTCCGACCCAGCCGGTTGGCTCCCCATGAACACGACGACGACGCTGTTTCTCCATTCCGACCCAGCCATTTACACGAGCCCTGGCCGTACGTATGCGCGAGTAGGCGTTCGAGACCCTGCCCGATGTACGTACATGCCCGTATTTTCTTTCTTGCACACTGGCCGCTGTACGTACGTGTACATGCTACGTGCACGCCTCTACTATGACACGTGCACGCCTCTACATCGACCAGTATGTACGTACACGTTCGCGACCAGAATGACAACGCTACATACACTTCGACGAGGTGGGTCCCTACTGTCAGGCACTTCCTTGCGTGTGAAGATGTAGCTGGTGGGTCCCAACAGTCAGGGGGGCGAATATTCTTTTTGCCCAGACGCACTTCCTTGCGTGCGAAGATGTAGCTGGTAGGTCCCAACAGTCAGGGGGAAACGTTTTTTCGCGAAATACAGTTGCCCGTCTGGTGGGTCCCTATTGTCAGGTGGAGGAATAATTATTTTGCGCGTAATATGGAGGCACTTCCTTGCGGCTGCCGTGGACCCAGCTGTCAGCCTCTCCACGTAGAGTACTCTTCCGATGGAAGTCGTTCCTTGACCATGTTGACCATGCTGCGCCGAGAGCACCAGGGCGGTGGACGACGGCGAGGCCTAGGAAGGGGACGACGTGAAGCCGGGGAAGACGCGGCAGTGGAAGCCCGCGCGGAGAGGAGTACGAGGGTTCACTGGTTCCGCTGCGGTGTGAGGCTGCCGTCGCCGCAGGGCCTGGCCAGCGGTGGGAATAGTAGGGGGCGGTGAGGCCTCCGCAACAGCACAGCTGACCACGGGAGGCAGGAGCATGCGGCACGACCGGCGCTGCTTTGGGCGGCTGGAGCAACAAGACCAGAGGTTGAAGAAGCACTACGCCCGTTGGATGGACATCGTACGGTCACTGGAGCTAGAATCGTTCATATTGACTAAGTTGACAAAGCACTCCATCCCCGTCAACTTAGTAGGCCCACAGGTCAGCTTGTGAAACGGTGCGCCCCAGATGTCAGGGGGAGGAACCATTTTTTGGGCGGGTGAAGCTAGAATATCTGAGATTGAAGAAGAAGCACGGCATCCGTTGGATGGACATCCAACGGCCACTGCTGCTAGAACCGTGTGTTGACTATAAGTTGACAAAGCCTTGCATACGCGTCAACTCTTTTTTTTGAGAGGACACGTTAACTTAGTAAGGCCACAAGTGTGTGGCAGATAACTTATAGCCCATTTGTGATTTGTAAGAATGTGCAGCCAATTTTTGAATTCTAATGGAATTGACTACAGCCCATTTATAGTTTGTTAAAAGTACAACCCATTTCAACCAACCGTTCAAAACAGAATTCAATAAAATTAGCCACATTTTGATGGGATCCGAAATATTTTTATCCCGAAATTTCTAGTCAGATTAAATAGAATTTCAATATAAATTTATATTGCGTAAAAATCCAGCGAAACATTGTGCACGCAACAATTAATGAAATTAAAATTTTCAATATCCAAAAATAATATTTTATAAAGTAATTACGTGTTTGGTGCATTTTTTATAGTTACTGCCCAGTTTTTATAATTACATCCCATTTATTATTTCTTAAAGCCCATTTTCTTGTTAAGCCTAATGCATCCCTCCTAGGAAAGATTTGCAGCCCAGCGGGGCGGAGAATAACAACTTGACCTTGCCTGGGTATTCCTAAAAAAAAGTATAGCTGGGCTAGCCATTTTCAGCTTGAAAAAAATTTAATATCTAGGCTGGATATTTGGTCTGGGCTAGACGGGCCATAGCCCGCCCAGTTAATTGTTGCAGCGATGTTTTCGTTGTTGTTCAGAGGAGAAAAATTAATATCTGGGCTAAACATCGCTCAAGAAAAACTCTGCAGTGCTCACACCTCAAAAACACAAATACTGCTCGAGCTGCTTGGTCCCATCTTTCGGCCGCTTCTTGTGCAATTCTCTCGTTTATTGACTACATAGGTTCACAACGGTGTGGGACTGTGATGTCAGGAAACCAGGAGGAAGCAAAAAAATTTAAAGTTTTATATACTAATAAGGAGGCACTTGTTGTCATCCTCTCCAAGTAAAGTCATCTCCTCATCCTCATGTCCATTGACCATGTTGACAACGTGAGATGGCGGCGCCACGACGAGCACAACAACTCGGAGGATGACGGAGAGGGCCTCGCGGGCCCTACGGATGGTCTAATACAGCGCCCGCTGCTCATTCGGGAAGCCAGGATCATAGGGCCACATGTCCGCGACGGCATTGTCGTCCGCTTGTTCACCGGTGCTTGTTGAGGAGACAGAGGTTGCAGCACAGGTCCTCCTGCGCTGGTAGCTCTTCCGCCATTAGGGCGTCAAAGTGCGGCGCACCTGCTCTTTGGTGAACACGACATGAACCAGCTTGGACAGTGGCGCCGGCTCCTGGTCGGAAGCTATGTCCATCGTCTGATTGTCGTCGCTCAGCTCGGCAAGGTAGCTGGCGAGCCAGCATGTCCGGTTGCTGGACCGACCCGCTACCAAGCACGAGTCTGACTGCCCTGGCCCACCCAGACCGCCTCCCTCGCCCGCGCGCTCTTTCCGCCTGAAACGGTTAGCGCCGCCCGCCCCGCTTCCCGATGCATGCGATTGCTCCGCCTTCAAACAACACAAGTGCGGTCCGTCCTTCTGCCGCCCACATTAATCATACGCGGTTGCCGAGGCGGCTACTCCGGCGCCACACGTCCGTCCCTCCGCCGCCCACCATTGCTATATAAACTGCAGCGCCGGCCATAGCCGCAGTCATCCGCATCCGTTCCTATTCTCCTGTCCACACCACTACTACCCACCATGGCTTCCTCGCGCTCCAGCGCTCTTCGGGGCGGGCGGACGACGGACCACAAGGAGATGGCATCCATTGCTGCCGACTGGCTGGCCGGCAGGCAGCTGGAGGACGACGACGTCCCAATGGAGAACATGGTAGTCGACGATCCGACGCTAACCCCATCCTCCACGCTATCCTCACCGGTGCATTGCACCATGACCATTGGCGAGGCCCGTGCCCAATATATGGACACGGTGAGGCAGAAGCGCGAGGAGCAGTTCCGGGAGGCGCATGCCGACGCCATCTACAACCACCATCTCCTCCAGGAGCACCTGCAGGAGGAGGAGCAGATCGCCGCGGAGCGGACGGAGCAGGAGGCGTTGCTCGACTTGTACCGCTCCACCCGCGAGGGCCACCTCGAGCACTGGCGGTACCGCATGCGGGTGGCAGAGGCTGCGGCCGCCTACAAAGAGGGCGATGAAGCGGCCGATGCGCTGTTTCGCGAGACCGAGGACGAGGCAGTCGACAATGCCGGCTCCGACGAGTCCCCGCTCCGCTGGCGTCGACGAGGCCCTGCTCCGCCGAGGCCCTGCGGCGCCAACAATGAGGCAGAGGACACCGCCAGCTCTGCCGAGGCCCCACCCTGCCGGCAACGAGGGGGAGGATTTTCCCCCGCTCCGCCGAGGCGCCGCCCGTCAGCAACGAGACAGAGGACATCGCCGGCTCCGCCGAGGCCCCGGCCCGCTGCCAACGAGGCCGCGCCACATAGAAAACGAGGAAGAGTAGAACACGGTAGGTCGCAGCCGCTCGGGTCCAAGTAAGGCCACCGCTGCTACCGTGCGGTTGCTGGAACTGAGCTGTACATCATGGAGCAATTCTATGATTACAGGCTGATTGAAGAGCACTCCGTGGTTGAGCAAGCTCATGGGATACGGTTATTTGCTAGAGAACTTGAGCACTTCAGTTGTATGCTACCGGACAATGTGCGAAGTAAAAAGGAACAGAAGGAGTACAAAGAGTTTGAGCAGCTTTTTAGCGTTCCTGTACATTGCAATCACAACAATTCACATGTCATAGAGAACATTCAAAACAATCGATGATTATGCATCTCAGTGATTCACATGTTAGAGCCAATATTTACTTCACAACTAAAGAATAAAGAAAAAATGGATCGACGCTGCTGACAGCAAAGGGCGTCCCATTCGAAAATATCAAACGCATGTCTTCTTGCTAAAATCAATGAGCAAAATTTGACAAGGTTTTCCCATTCCAAAATATCAAATGCCTACGATTGTGGAATGGGCAGGGTTTGCCATCAGTTCGGACATTGACATGGCACCTCGTGCTAAATAAACCAGCTATTCTTTTGGTGCAGTTCCACCAAAATCAACCAAATTCGCGCGTAGCTTGTATGATTTCGCCCTTATATGGTGCAACGCCTTGAACTTATCGGCACCTCCTTTCTTGTGGTGGAAATGAATGATTCGATGTATTCATGAACATTTTGTGCAGTTCCCATTGAAATTAAGCTGAGCACCCCTGTTTGCACAAATACAAAAAAGTGATTAGTATAAAGCAAACTGTACTATGAATTGACAGTTTAAACAGGCACCTACATGGTCCATGTAGAGCACACTTTTACAAAAATGGAACTCACCGGAAAGAATCCTAGAAGAACATTGTACTCGCGCATCACAGCAAGAAAATGGAGATTTGTCAGTCCTTCTGTGCTGAAGTTAGTTTGGTCTTGTGGGGGGTAATGTAACCATCCTTCTACTGCTCCTTCTGATGAGAAGATAGACAGGGCTTCTTCATCCTGGCATAATCGGAACTAGTCACTTCACGTACTCCATATTCTTCTTGAGAGGAGGATGATCCTGTTGTGCAAAGACAAGAGGATAACTAAATGCTAGCATCCCTGTTTGCTCGAAAAAAGGAAAGGAAATATTTAAAACAACACAGATGAAGTACTTCTCAAGGACAATACCACTTTTTGATGACAGCATCTAAACAGTAGCACAACACCAATAGAGATGACAAAGCTCAATCATATGGATGAAATCAATGGGCGAGTACCAACCTTTGTCAGGAGGCTTATTGTGTAGAGCATACATATGAAGCACTTCTCCGGAACCATATGTTGCTATCTACTGTCGTGGCCATGCTTACTATATACTCCTCGATTAGATTAATGTTTCCAACATCTTCTTGTGCAGTTCCACTAAAATATATGGTATCTTCAAAGAAGATCCCTGTTGGCACAAGTAGAGATAATTACGTATTACATTAAGAGTGGCATCAAATCAGTGGCAAAACAATTGCTCGTTCCAGCCATAGCAATAAATTAAGATGCAAAACTATATCATTACTTGTGTCGTCACAGTGCCAGTGCTTCTTTACAGCACCAGGAGTTGATTTTTGTTTTTCTTCCGCTTGTTCTTCCCCTTCATCACTTGGTTCAATAACAGACAAGCTTCGCCTTCAATGTATGATTTGGCATGTCAATTAGGTTGCACAAGTATAGCACTAAACAATGACATTAATTTTCTGATGAAAGTGGCAAAATACAGGCCAACAGTTGTGAAATACCCTTATCTTACCTCAATGGGATATTACGGTGCACATACAGATTGGAAGTCTTGTCTCCATTTGTGCAGTTCACTAAAATCAAGCAACATTATCGTACAAGTAGCACAACATATGAAAGCACACTGCAGAATCATGCGAAAGAAGGCTAGTACTGACCTCTCATGACGTAGAGTTCAAACAACTCACAAGAAGAAGATCTAAACCAAATTTGCCAACACAGATAGGAAGTAAGATCTCCTCTTGTGCAGTTCCACTAAGATCAAGCAGTCAAGCAACGTTGTCAGTGTGACATTTTGGTTGAACTGCACAAAACACTCTTAAAACAAAAGTGTTTTGTGCAGTGCAACAAAAGGTCACAATGGCAACGAGGTGAAGTAGATAACCCTGTTTACACAGAGGTGCAAAGGAAACAACTAGTGGTCAATAACGGTGGATGACACAGAAGCCAACAAAAAGAAGCATCTACCTTATCTAAATGGGAAAGAAAACAAGACAGTAGCATTTCTCAAACGGTGGCATTGATTAATATTAACAGAGAGATTATATTAACAATAAATTTCGTTAAACATGTAATTTGCTTTTAACTGTGGCATTGCATCAATTTCCAGCGACATTATTAGAGGGTGTTTGTTTACAGGGACATTTTGGTGGAGGGACTAAAAAAACTCCATGTCAGTCCCATCTAAACCAAACAGGAGGGACTTTTAGGGACTAAAAGTGGGCATTTGGGACTAAAGAAAGAAGACCCCGAAGGAGTTTTTTTGGGACTTTTTCCAACAGTTACCCCTGCCACGCATCGCACCTTGTCTCCATTAGTTCACTACTAGGGGTAACATGGTCTTTTAGCATGTCATTTAATAACCTCTAGTCCATGTTTAGTCCCTGGAACCATGCAGGTAGGGACTAGGGAGTTTTTCACCAAACAGGGCCTTAGATTAATAACAGCTAAAGAGTTGCACGGGACAGTGGACGCACCAGCACCATGTGCATCTACCGATGTACTGGGGTGATGCACAATCTGTTGCAACAAAGAACAAACAACCAAGGAGCATATTTGTATTGGTCCCAGTTTTGTTAGCTTTAGACACCTTTCCCTATGTGAGCGCAACAAATCTAGTCCTGCTCAAACTCTACAGCCTTGTCCCCCAAAACAAAATATCAGTTCGTTATAGATGTGCGTACTGCGTTTGTCATTATTTTCCCTTTTCGACCAACGTAGGTGCTGGATAGCCAGTCTGTACTAGTACTTTCCCCACTTCCTTTCCTCTATGAACCACGTCCTAGATTTATGCTATACAACTTTCCCCACTATTTTCCCCATTCCTGTCCTCTTTGAACCTTGTCTTAGATTCATGCGATACAACTTTCCCCACAACTTTCCCCCTTCCTTTCCTTTTTGAACCACGTCCTAGATTCATGCTATACAACTTTTCCCACTACTTTCCCCCATTCCTTTCCTCTTTGAACCACGTCCTAGATTCATGGTATACAACTTTCCCCACTACTTTCCTGTTTGATCCAACACCTAGATTCGAGTGCAGAAGCGGAAAAAGCCCACATGCAGCTAGAGCAATGCATGTGGAATAAGTAAATTATACCTTAAGGTTCTTGGGGTGTGGTTCGGTGGGCGACTGGAGGCTGTTCGACCCAACCTATGTAAGACGGCAAAGAACAGGGGGTTGGAGGCCCTCCCGCGCCGCCGCTGGGTGAAAGTGAACAACTACGTTGGTAGTGGATTCCCTCCCTCGCCGACGGCGACAACGTTAAGCCTCCTTCCCTTCCCGGCGGACGGCTCTTTGACCAGCAGTGAGGGGGGAGAGAGAGGCCAGTGAAGTCTTGTTTAGATCTGGAGAGGGTGAGAGAGTGTGGAGAGAGCAACTACAAGCAGACTAGCAGTGAGGGGAGAGAGAGAGCCCAGCGAAGTCTTGTTTAGATCTAGAGAGGGTGAGAGAGTGTGAAGAGAGCAACTACAAGCGCTGAGGCTCCAACGTGTATATATATACTGGAGAGAGTGTGAAGAGTGCAAACCCTAGAAAACAAGCGCCGAGGCTGCAACTTATACGTGATGAGGTGATTATACGATCACTACGAGATCGTATAGCTCCGTATCCATCCATTTTGACCAGTCAAAGAATCCTCCTGGCACGAATTATGCTCAAGTGTAGTTATCGAACCCGAGACCTCAAGTTTGATGAGCGAACAGGCTAAGAAGCTACACAACCCTCCTGTTATGTTCAACGAGAGGAAAATAACCTTTTATACTTTCCTGCATTCATGTGACAAGCATGCCGTGTTTTTTGTGTGTGTGGGAGTCATTGGGATTTAAATCATAATCGTGTCATGTGGCTTTGGTGGTAAGACTATCCACAGTGGTGCAGAAATAATGCAGCCTTAGTCACCTTACCTCTCTCCATGTAGTACGTTGGGTCCCACCAGTCAGAGGGTGAAACAAACAAATTAATAAGAAAAATTAAAAGTGCCAGCGGTGTATCTTACCTCACACATCTCGCTACTGCTCGGGAACACTGTCCAATTGATCCCTCTGTTCGCTCACGTACTATTTTAAGTGAATCCTTATTATAACATGCACACGATTTTGGGCACTTGTATTCGACCTAAGTCAGTGTGCCACCGTATCTCATACGACTCCCTCCGTCTAGGTGTAATAAGTCACGTTAGAAGGTGCAGCGGGACCAAGGTGCAAGCAGATTGGAGGAGAAGGAGAAACTTGACCGGTCATTCCTCCAATCAAAGCCCTGATTTCTCTCTCTAAACGCAACAATTAATCCAAACAACTAAGAGATGCCTCTTCTCTTCTTGTACGTACTCCATTTGTATCTCACTTCCTGTGGCTTCACACTCGCATGATTTTCCTATTCTATGAAACTGTGTGTGCGTGTGCGTGTGTGTGTTTAACAACATGTGTGTGTTAGAGAGAGCAACAGATCGACCTACTCCTACAGAGAGATGGTGTGTAGTGTACGATTTTAGCCGCGAGAGTCCGTGCATCCTCTCATTTCCGGGCATCCGGTAGGGACAGGCGGACATCTGCCACACCCGCTCCTGACTAGCCTGGCCCACCCAAAGCCCCTCCATCGCCCGCGCGCGCTTCCCGCCCTAAACGGTCAGCGCCGCTCCAAAGAATCGGTGCTGCATTCATGCCTGGGAAGAGCGGACGCGACCTCTCACTGGCGCCTGCGTTGAAGGGAGAAGCGGATTCAAGAGTGATGGTTGCTTCGTCCGTCCAACTTACTGCTGGGTCTATGTGATTTGACGGCTCATTGGTCATTATTACTGAGGTGGTAGGACTGCTGGATGTCCCACGCTTTCGGCGAAAGGAGGTACTACTAGATTACAATTTTCTCCATTCTTACGACGGAGGAGTGCAAGAGCAGTGAAAACACACAGGCTCAGTGATTACATGGCCCACCTCACACTATCACCATATTTTCTGGACACCGTGCGACACCTAACTCTTTACATAGTACTACTTGTATAGTACGTACTATAATTTATCAGCGAGATAGTACAATGCTATGAAGCTTCCAGCTTCTGTTACATGTATCTTGCGTCCAAGGTTGCCCGTTGCAACATTTCATCAAATACAAAGGAGACTAACATGCATGCTATTGCATCTCAATGATTGACAGATCATAGCAAATATGTACTCCCTCCGTTCCAAAATAAGTGTCTCAACTTTATGCTACATACGGAGCAAAATGAGTGAATCTACACTCTAAAATACGTCTATATACATCAGTGTTTGGAGTATGTACTAGTAGTTCATATTGAAATCTACTAAAGGACATATATATTCCAAACAATATGATAGGACGAGGAGTAAACGGAGGGAGTAGTAAAATTTTCTCCTTGTCCTGCGAGCCACCACGCACGTGGGCGAGGGAGCGGGCGTAAGGCATACAGTACTACTACTACTCATGCAGTCCCTAGCCATTGAATCAAAGATAGCTAAAAAAATGATTCATGCAGTCCCTAGCCCTTGAATCGTAAACCCTAACCAGGCTTTAATTTGCTGGCAACGTCGGTGCTTCATAAGAAATGAAGTTTGCAACCCTTTGACCATCGGATCATTTTGTGCAGTTTCACCAAAATCTAGATGAGCATCCCTGTGGCAAAGAAATTGAAGAAGCGTGATTAGAATAAGATTACTGGGACTAGTTGATGAGACATAAACTTATCACAAATATAGTACGTAGAAGCCAGTAGAGGTATGTGCGGGGCAAAGAAGTAGAGAAATATCCACATGGAGTGATGTGGGAAGCTGGAGCAGTGGTGCAAGCCGGCTATAAAGGGAGTTGTACTTGAGGGATGTCGGGACGTAGCTCAACCTAGAGGAGGGCGGAGGGAGGAGGCAACTACCCACGTCCCGCAGTGAGCAATGGACGAAGGCAACCTCACCGGCTTTGTGAGAGAGAATGGCGGGGACCCCTGATCGGGATGTGCCAATAGTGGGTTTTCGCCGTCGGCGATGGCGACCGCATCTGCACTAAGCATCCACCCCTTCCCCCAGCGGACGTGATCCGCTGGGATGTTAGAGATGTGGTCACAGTGGTTTTGTGCGAGAGAGTGTGAAAACTGAAGTGAGCAACCCCAGCAAGCAACTGTGTAGGCTCGTCCTGCCTATGTATATAGTGGAGCGGTTTCCTTTTCTCTCCATATGAACCTATTTATATTGCGTACGTGCCACTGAAGAAAAAATAAACTATATTTAGAAATGACGCGGCACCTACTACTCGTTCTCCTATAAACCTTGCGCTTGGCATCTCCAAACTATTAACCTTGCGATTGGCTCTTCGCCTCTTCGGGAAGTCGAGCAATAATGGTACTGCAGTATATATCGTTCTAGCTATATGAGACCGAATGAATTGCTGCACGTCCACCACGTGGCGAGGGTCGAGGGGCGATGGAGAGTGCGTACTATTACGTCCGTTTCAATATGGACTACATACGGAGCAAAATGAGTGAATCTACACTCTAAAATACGTCTATATACATCAGCGTTTGGAGTATGTACTAGTAGTTCATATCGAAATCTAGTAAAGGACATATATATTCCAAACAATATGACAATCTATCTAACCAAGGTAGTAGGGACGAGGACTAAACGGAAGGAGTACTAGTAAAATTTTCTCCTCGTCCTGCGAGCCACCGCGCGCGTGGGCGAGGGAGCGGGCGTAAGGCGTAGTAAGCAAGCTTCACCTCATCCTGCGAGCCACCGCGCCCATGGGCGGGGGAGACAGCGTACTAAGCAAGCTTCTCCTCGTTCTGTGAGTTGACGGGACACATCAAAAGTACTCTAGTGTCTAGAGCCTTGCCTCTAAGGTAGGCCCCACATGGTTTGCCCCTTTTTTAACATAATGTGTCAAGTCGCAATTTGTTTGTTCACCCATGGTAGACGATCCTCCCTCCATCTAGTGGGCAACCAGTACACGTGTCAAGTTACCACGTGGGCTGCCTTTTCGTACAGAAATGAGCTCCACCGTGTACCCGCGCGGGTGTGGTTGGGAAAGGGACGGGAGTACGTGCGCTGTGCGTGCACCTCTTCTCTTCGTGCACGTCCCCCACCTACGTGGGTGTGTGCGAGAGATACAAACCTAGACAAAGGGCTTGTGCGTTCGTGAGTGTTTTTTGTTTTTTTGGGGGCGGGGGAGGTTGATTTCATGAATGTATTTGTGGGAATATGTGTCGATGACATCTCAAACAAAATTTTGCATGCAATGTGTGTGAAATGGAGGCCTATCCATATCATATATAGAGGGTCGGGCGATCCATGAGTAGAGAGGGAGGGGTCATAGATATCGATAGAGTCGAAGAGAGGATCAAGTGGGTGGGTGCGAGATCGATGAAGAGAGCCATCGAAATTGTGTGTGTGTGTGTGCAAGTCAAAGATATAGGGCGACTGACCTAGCTACCGGAACGTCAGAGGGCACAGCTCAAGTTTGTGTGTGGCAGGGAGACATGACTAGAGCGCTCGATGTATCGGTGTGTGTGTGTGTGCGAGGGGGTGGGGGAGGGGTAGGCAGAGGCCTAACTATAGAGGTATAACGACTCGTATATGTGTTGCGAAGGAGAGACCTAGCTATGTCTTGAGGGAGATCGGTCAACATCCATACATAACTGAAGGACGGGAAATAGGATGGGATAGAGAGAGAGAGAGAGGAGAGAGAGGGAGGGAGAGGGATAGAGTGCTGGATGGGTGATGGAGTTGCTTCTCGAAGATGGTGGGAGAGGCCTACTAGACAAACTGAGGGTGGAACTGCAATATTATCAATAAGAGTGGGTAACCATGGATGATAAAGGGGAACCATCCATGGATGATGAAGGGGAACCATGGATGATGAAGGGGAACCATGTGTTTGGTAAGCAAACCTAACTAGATCGGTAGATCAATTGTTGTTTGTCGGAGGAAGGGAGAGACATAACTAATGAGGTAGATCGATCGACGCGTGGGGAAAAACGAGTTATAAGGACCTAGCTAGCTATATGTATAGAGGGAGATCGGTCGGTGTACGTCCATTTGTTAGAGGCAAATAAGGCCCGACGAGACGGATAGACAGAGAGAATGGAGCTAGGAGGTGGTGCGAGAGGCCCAGCTACTAGCTAGATAGGGGGAGGAGTGTGCGGTTGTGAGATCGATGAAAAGAGGGGCGAGAGTTTACACGTGAGTGGGACCGTATGAGAGACAGGAGGCAAGGACACATAAAGGAGGAGATTGAAGGTGTGTGTGTATGTTGTAGGCAGACATCGCTGGAGAGGTTTATCGATCGGTGTGTGTCGGAAAGGAGTTGTGGAGACTGTGGGAGAATGACCGAAAGAAGAAAAAAAATGAATGTGCGCGATGGATAGAATGTTGAGGGAGGGGGAGGGCGAGGAGGGCGTGTGCATGCATGAGAGAAAGTTAGTGGTAGCTACGAAGGTTAGAGGATTGTGTGGGTGTAAGAGACTAACAAAGATCATAATTTGATATGAAAGTGGATTCATATATTTGAATAGGAGATCATAGTGTTTTAAACATACGCATGCATGAATATAGCGGTGATACGTGTGTTGTGGTTTTGCACATGTTATGCCATAATGTGATAATGCATGGTGTTTGCAACTCACAGCTAAATGTCGAACAATCTCACATTTTATTTAAATTTGTGATAATGTGTGACGTTTGCACCTTACAACTAAATATCGAACAATCTAAACAATACTATATATCGAACATTCTCACATTTTATTTGAATTTGTGGTAATGTGTGGTGTTTGCAACTCACATCTAAATACTTGTAGGCGCAGGGGGTGGGGCACCATACATAATGTGATAAACACACTATACATATGAGACATGGTTTAGTTTGTGAAGATCTAGCTAGAACTTTAAATGTACTATGATTTGAAATCAACATAAAGTGGATTCAAAAAATCGAGTTCGAGTTCATATAGTACACATAGTTCATATGTAACTCGAGACTAATCATGTGGTGTGCTGTGAAGATAATACACAAACGATGGTTTAACTTGACAATAATGACGATTGTAGATCTTATTAAAATAGAGAAATGAATTCAAACGTTTTGACTTCACAACAATCATTATTGTAGATCTTATTCAAATAGAGAAACGAATTCAAATTTAGTTCATATTGACGCGGTAGTATATACGTTTGGAATGCACTAAAACGTTCATTTGAGTACTAGGTTGCATGCATTATACACGTAGCGAAATATTTTAATTGAACATAACATGAATTCAAAGTTTTGAATGAAATTTGTAGTGCGAATTGATTTGGTACAGTACATGTTAGGCTTGTCCAGAAATTTCAACTCGCGCCTTGTTAGCCCGAAATATTTAAGATATATCTTTGTCTTGTTGTGCTCCGACAACTCCCTCCATCTCAACCCGCGCCTTGCTATTCCAAAATTACAACGCGAGCGAAAACTCCCACCTCCTGTGAAATCCCGACACGCGAAATGCCCGTGATACCCCTGAACCGAAAGAACCGCCTCAAATCGGTGGGGGTACTTTCGTAACTTACCCCACATTTCGGACAAGCGCGTCCCTAAGCCATGGTTCCCCACTCCCATCCCATCCGCCCACCCATTCATACACCGTGGCCGGGAAAACCCGTGAAGCCCCACACCCTCCTCTGTCCGCCACCCAGCCGGAGCCTCTTCCCCGACGACGTCGTCCACAGCAACACCTCGACGTCCCTCATCCACCGTACCGGATGAGGATCCATCGTCGATCTGGTCATCCTGCCGGTCCAGCTACCCCGTCCTCCACCTCCAAGGAGCTGCCCCGACGTTCCCCTCGTCTTTTGTGCCACCTCCATTCCCACACCGCCGTCTTCACCTACACCACCGGAAGAGCATCAGCATCACCGTTTCCTCGGATGAAGCTGCGACCTAATCAGCGCCACCAAAGAGGTTGTAACTAATCGGCGCTTTTTCTTCTTGATTCGATCTCACGGTGCTGCCGGCGCTCGGTCCCGAGCCGACACGGCGCGGCTCCATCCACCGTGGCGTCGCCGTCCACTTCCTCCACGGCGTTGCTCCCTCGGCGGCGACGTCCACATCAGTAGGAGCTGTTGCTGCTTTAGCTCTCGCTCGCGCTGCTGCTCTGCTCTTGCTCCCGGTTCCCTGCCTGGTCTGCTCTTGCTCTTGCTCGTGCTGCTTTTCTCGCTCTTGCTCTTGCTTGCGATGCTGCTCCGATTTAGCTACACTTCAGTCGACTGAATCGACTTTTGGGTCAGTCAATTTTCAGGGGGTGGGGGGGCTCGCCGGAGTTAAGGAAGAACCAGCCGCAACGGGGAGGGGGCTCGCCAGAGAAGTACCCCACTATCTATCGTAGGGTTTAGGGTGGGGCGGTGGTCGCCGGCGGTGGTGGGGCGGTGGCGTGGGGATCGCCGGAGAAAAAGCTCGGCACGGGGGGGCCTAGAGGGATGGCCAGGGCGGCGGTGAACTCGCGGTGGGGAGTGTTTTCGGGGCGGGCGGGGCGGCTGTTTGGCTAGTGGTGGCTGGCGGCTCAGGGGGGTGGAGGTTGAAGATGAACTACAGGCCCTTGATTTCGTATCCAACGGCTGCAAAATCGACTGACCAGAGATGAAAAAGTCAATCAATTGACGTGTAGCCTCACCTCTAGTGCGTTCAGTTTCGACAGTAAAATTCAGTTTCGACAACAAAATTCAGTTTCAACAGTTAAGTTCAGTTTCGACAGTTAAATTCAGTTTCGATAGTTAACTTCAGAGATGAGCGGCTGATGTATACATCTAGCACTTTGTGGTTATGTATTTTACGTCAGCTATTGGAGATGCTATTAGAATTCCACTCTGGTTAACGTTGTCTCTCTTGTCCTGCTTCAGCCTCGGCGTCATACAACTCACCGGAGCTGCTCCAACGACGAAACCCTCCATCACAGCGGAGCAGTACCTCGGGCTCCATCTCCAGATGCCTAAGATCTTCTTCCCCTCCTCCGACAGCCAAGTCAGCTGGAGCATCCTCACCGGCCAACCCAATCACGCTGAGATTGACATGGCTTCGCCAAAGAGGTTGTACACTTCTTGTGGTTTGACTTAATCTCACCATACTTCTTTGCATCCTATGATCTTCCAATTCTTGTGAACCAAACACCCAGATTGGCAGAAATCCTGTGTTTTTAAATTCTCTGTTTTGCACGTGCATTCCTATCCTATTCCTGTCTATTTCCTATCCCTGCATTGTTAGAATCCTCAAATTCAAACAAGCCCTTACACAATTACTTATGTTACAGATATGTGTCAAAGAAAACCTTGTGTGGTTTGTCCTGCTCCTGCGGTGCTGTGTTCCACCCCAGCTCAGCTGCTCCAACGACGGAAGGGTTCACCATAGCAGGGATCCGCTCTCCAGACTGTCTTTCGCCGCCTCAGAACTTCTTCCCCGCCGCCGGTAGCCACGACAACTGCATTACCATCATCAACTGAGCAGATGACCTTGAGGACTACACGGGTCCGCAAGAGAGGTCGCACTCTTCCGTGTCTGCTTACGTTATGCATCGCTTAATATGATGACATGCTACTTTACCGTCGTGTTCACCTATTAGACTCCGACTCAGGTCCAAACTTATGCTGAAACTTGAGTTTTTAAATGGTTGTGGGGTACATATTGGGGCAGCAATCAATACTATCTGTCTACTATCTGGTTAATCTCGGGTGTCTACTATGAGTTTCATGTTGGGTGCAAACAAACATTAAAGGAGCCATTTTCTGTAATTTTTAACTAATGCTATTATCTGCCTGCTATCATTGGTTTTGGTTCTATCCACAGTTTGCTACCATCACTCTGGATTTGTGCATGCACTCCTTACATAATCTCACTATGTTTTATTCCTATGCATGTCAGTTATTGTACACAATGGAACTGAACATGTAGCGCAAAAGAGACGAGCCTTGCGTGGCAATAAAATTTCATGTAGACGTCGCTCCATGGTGGGCGCAAAGGCATCCCCCCTCCACCCATTTCGGATCGTAATCAAGAGGAAGATAACTGTTCTGAGGGGGATTCTTAAGAAGAAGACCACTCCTATTTACCCCATGAGGTCTTCGCTCTAACTTGGCATGCTGATGTTGGTTATATCATGCATATGGTGCCTTGCATTGCTTACTTTATACATCAAATATGTCAACTACTTAGTTTAGACATGCTTTGTGTGAATGCCATCTGTTTAGTTTATTCATCGTTTATGTGAATTATGCAATGCCATCTTGTTTAGCCAGGCATCATATATGTGAAGTTTGCAATGCCATCCTGCTTAGCCAGTCATCTTATATGTGAATTATATCAGGCCATCCTTTTTTTCATTACGTATTACATTTGTCAACAATGTTAGTACATTCAACTACTCTTCGTGTGCATCAGCCATTTGGCACGGTGATAGAAAATTCTGGAGTGAAAACAAGGTCTTCAGAGCAGACTATGCTATCTGACGAAGCGCATATCTTGCTGGTTACGGATAGCTCCTCAGAGGAGGATTCAGAGACAGATGACCAGTCCTATTCCCCCCCCCCCGAGGTGCATGCTCTAACTTGGCAGGGTTATGTTCCTCATATCGTGCGTATGGTATCTTGCATTGCTATGTCATTTGCTTAGTTTAGACATGATTTGTGTAAATGCCACCTGTTTAGTGTCTAATTATCATATATGTGAATTATGCAATGCCATCTTTTTGCAAGATATTATATATGTGAATTATGCAATGCTATCTTGTTGCAAGGCATTATATATGTGAATTATGCAATGCCATGCTGTTTAGCCAAGCGTCATATATGTGAATTATATCATGCCGTCCTTTTTTTTGTATTTCTCATTGCTTTTGTCGACAATGTTTGTATATTCAACTGCTCTTCCTGTGCATTAGCCATTTGAATTGGTGATGGAGAAATCTGGAGTGAAAACAAGGTCTTCAGAGCAGACAATGCTACCTGGTGAAGCAGATATGTTGCTGGTTACAGATAGCTCTTCAGAGGAGGATTCAGAGGCAGATGACCAGTCCTATTATCCCCCTGAGGTGTATGCTCAAACTTGGCAGGGTTATATTACTCATATCATGCATATGTTGTATTGCAATGCTTAGTTTTTACATCATATACACGATGTTGAATGCCATCTCCTTAGTTGACACATCATATATGCGATTGCCCTCTGCTCACTTCCTTAGTATATAAATCATATATTTGAATTATATCATGCCATGATTTTTATATAGATAGCATGTATCTGAATTATGGCATGCCAACCCATTTTCTAAAGACATAATATAGTTATATCATCTCATCCTGTTCACATAGTCATCATATTTTGAATTATGCCATTCTATCCGTGAATTATATCATGCCATCATGTTTCCATCGATGGCATGTTTGTGATTTATGGCATGCCAACCACTTTAATAGACACATCATATAGTTATATCATGTCATCCTGTTTACATAGTCATCATATTTTGAAGTATGTCATTCTATCCTGTTTAGTTAGCCATCATACATGTGAAATTGTGTCATGCAATCCTGTTTAATTAGCCATCATATATTTGAAATTATTTCCTGCTATTCTGTTTGGTTAGACAACATAAATGTGAATTATTTCATGCCCTATTTTCTTCCCTACTATCCATTGCACCTGTCTATCTTACAATGTCTGTACATTCAATTACTTTACTTGCTTATCAGCCATTTCAATTGGAGGGGGTGATGGAAGTATCTGTGGGAGTAAAAACACGGTCTTCAGAAAAGATCTTGCTACCTGTCGATGGAGATATAACCATGGTTGTACTTGCCCAAGAACCAGCCCCACCACACATAACCCAGACTCACGCAGATTGTACCCCTACCCAGTTGGACAGAGAACTAGCTACACCCCTTCTAACCCCAACCCCAGCAGATAGTAACCCAGTTCCCGTTGACACAGCACCATCTCCACCACAGAGCACCCAAACAGGAGCAGTTAGTAAGGCTACTGCAGTGCCCAAAGCACGAGGACCACCACTCCGAACCCCAAGTCAACGCTTAAAGCAGAAGAAGAATTGTTCTCAGGTCAGGTTCCGTAGCTATGGTTCATACTACTTTGCTCTTGCATCACTGTATTTACTCATACCAACTAATTTCAAATTTGAAGGATGCAATTGAAACTCCAATGGTGCAACATGTATGTTTTAAACTTGTTTCTTTAACGTGTTTGTTGTTGTAACTTTCTCTATGTTGTTTTCAGTATCAATTGAATAAACAGTTATGTTCTCATGCCATGCACATTACAAGTGTTGTTATTGCTGTGTTGTTTCCCACACTTATATTCTGTCTATGCTGCTTTGTCTTAAATAGATATGATTCGAACTGTATCTATCTTGATTTGGCAACATAAACTAGAATGATATAGACCATATAGTGACCATACTACATAGATATATGTTTGTTTCATGTTGTTATCCTGTCCACCTTACTACTGAACTGGTTTACCAAAATGAGTTTCATCCACTACATTGTAAACCTATGATGCGTTGTTTGTTTCTCCTTTAGAACGCAGATAAAATATTGGAGAAGAGTACCCCGTTATGCAATGGTAAAGGAAGTAATGTAAATCAGGTTCAAGATAGTGAGACATCCCTGTTGTTCTGCAAGAAAGCTGATAAAAACTATATTGAAGACACCGAGACAACCCCAAAGTGCTGTGTTGATGTAGTGTTCGAGTCACTGGCTACTACTGCTTGCACCAGCTCTTCGTACTCGCTGCCTGAATCAGTTCGGCTTCTTGAGTCTTAACTTCAAGTTGAAAGACATCGATCATATGTTATGCGACAGGAAGCCGAAGGACTGAGGAAGTCCCTGTAGAATTCAGATGCATACATTCTGGTGCAACAGCAAGTGCTGGAGGATTTAAGCGCCAAACAAGAGAAAGGTAATAAGCTTGCTAAGCATCTTGCCAGCATTATGGGAACCCAGGATATTGTTTCTTGAGCTCTTCTGAAGTGGTTTCAGTTCTGGACTTGTTTTGCTGCGACGTTTATATGCTGCTTTGTTCCCTATATTTGCACTCGTGGCGAACTTTGATGCCCAGTGGATGTAATATGTGTAATAGCCGTGATAGCCTAGCGTAAGTTGCTTGCTTATTTATTTCCTTGTTGTCTTGTTTATTTGTTTGCTTGTAGTCAATGCTGTTCTTTTTCCGCGGTTTGCTAGTGGCCACAATAACCTTTTTTTTAAAATAGGCCACAATAACCATGGGCTACATATTTACTGTAGTGACACTGGGCCTTCTACGGGCCGTAGAAACAATGGGCCTTCTACGGGGCGTAGAAACAATGGGCCTTCTACGGGCCATATCATCAATGGGTCTTCTACGAGCCGTATTATCAATGGGCCTTCTACGGGCCGTATGATCGATTGCCCAAACATGGGCCAATAACATACTGCTTTATGGCCATAAACGGGCTAGAGTTGGAATCGTCCGTTCATCGGCCGACCATAATGGGCCGTCATTAATCGGCCATATTTGATTACGCTATGAAAACGACCCAACGTAGTAACGGGCCACAAACGGGTAGACTGTAAGCACGGGCTGAATTTGGCCCACAAGCAGAAAATGACAGTAACGGGCTGTAAGTAACCGAATGCTGGAAATGAGCCCAAGAATAAATGGGCCCTGAGAAGGCCGAAAGATAACATGGTCTAGAAACGGCCCAACGGAATAATGGGCCGTTAATGGGTATAAAGTGATACACTGTTCATTACGGGCCAGTTTTACCACGGGCCATTAATGGGCCGAGGGTTACTAAGGGCCTCAGATGGGCCAAAAGACGTCATGGGCCATACATGGGCCAGAAGGTAAAACGGGCTGGAATTATATTGGATGGCCCAGATGACGCTACTGGGCCTAATTCGGATAGGCCGTAAATGGGCCATGGGTTAGCGGGCTATAAATGGGCTATATGCGAACAAGCCGTTAACAGCCTTGCCGTGGGCCGGCCCGCCACCTTTTGACCAAGTCAAACGGGCCAGCCTTTTCACAGGAATGTGCCTCTATTGGGCCGTGCCACGTGTCGACGTATCATAGGCGCTTTGGGTCCAATGAGTGGATGACATCTGTCCCAACGGTGAGCCGACACGTGTTTCCTCTACCAATGATGATTTTACACGTGGAAAATCCCCATTGGTCGGGGCTGTTAACGGGTTATCGGATCCAAAACCGGACCCGATAGCTTAACGGCGTTCTGTTACGGTGGATGCCACGTGTCGGTCACCCTTGATGAAAGCACTTCTGTGACACGCGATTTATCGTCATGGAAGTGGACACTTCCGTGATGATAATTTTGGTAATGTCATGGAACACTTCTACGGCAGCACATGTATGACTATCTTGATTCTGTCATAAATTTGTCATGGATGTACATGCATGACAAAAAACGCGACCTACTGTGACAAACACGTATCATCACGGAAGTGTATTTTTTTGTAGTGGGAGTCTTGGCTGGCGCGGGTCTGGCAGTGGCCCTGCTGACTCCTTCGGCAAGGGTCTTGGCGGGGGTCCGGCAAGGGTCTTGTCGTGGCGTTGCAGTCGTCCCCGGCAAGGCGCTTGCCGGGGGTCTTGTGGATTCCCTCGACTAGGATCCCGCCGAGGGTCGCCGTCTTCTAACCCTCATATGATCTTGTGCATTCATGATCTTGACAAAGATCTGCATGCCACCTCAGAGGTGCCTCCCGAGCCTTGGGTCCAATGTAGTTGGTTGGGTTGGAACCCGTGGGCTCAAGGGTGGCTCGCTCTGTTGGTGTTGGGCAAGTTGGCCCGGCAAGGCTCTTGCCTGGGCCGCGGAGGTTGCCCCGGCAAGGGCCTTGCCGGGGGAGTCCACCTTGCCCCTCTGCCCTCTGTGTCTCTGGTCTTGGTGTTGCCTTGGTTGTCTTGCGCTTTGGCTTCTCTCCGGCTTCCCTCCTCTGCCCTGCTTAGTGTGGCCGTGGGCACGGTTCCGACTGTCCGTGCACAAGTAAAGGGGTAAAAAGGAGTGCCCCTACTTTTGTACACCGACAGGAGACCCCAGGCCTGGGACACACATAAGCGCGACACGTTGTTGGGCCAGGCCCAAAATAGTGCGCGGGCAGTCAGGGCAGGATTTTGCCGCGGTAATTTTTTCGTCCGCTGCGCTTCCCCACGACCCGCGTTGAACGCGCGACGTGGAGGGTCGTGCGTGACGTGGGGGTCATGCGTGGGGCGGTTTTGATAACCCACAAGTATAGGGGATCGCAACAGTTTTCGAGGGTAGAGTATTCAACCCAAATTTATTGATTCGACACAAGGGGAGCCAAAGAATATTCTCAAGTATTAGCAGTTGAGTTGTCAATTCAACCACACCTAGATAACTTAATATCTGCAGCAAAGTATTTAGTAGCAAAGTAGTATGATAGTAATGGTAGCAATGTAATATTTTTGGGTTTTGTAGTGATTGTAACAGTAGCAACGGAAAAGTAAATAAGCGGAAAACAATATGTGAAAAGCTCGTAGGCATTGGATCGGTGATGGAGAATTATGACAGATGTGGTTCATCATGTAACATTCATAACATAGGGTGACACAGAACTAGCTCCAATTCATCAATGTAATGTAGGCATGTATTCTGAATATAGTCATACGTGCTTATGGAAAAGAACTTGCATGACATCTTTTGTCCTACCCTCCCGTGGCAGCGGGGTCCTAACGGAAACTAAGGGATATTAAGGCCTCCTTTTAATAGAGTACCAGACCAAAGCATTAACACATAGTGAATACATGAACTCCTCAAACTACGGTCATCACCGGGAGTGGTCCCGATTATTGTCACTTCGGGGTTGCCAGATCATAACACATATTAGGTGACTATAGACTTGCAAGATAGGATAAAGAACTCACATATGTTCATGAAAACATAATAGGTTCAGATCTGAAATCATGGCACTCGGGCTCTAGTGACAAGCATTAAGCATAGCAAAGTCATAGCAACTTCAATCTCAGAACATAATGGATACTAGGGATCAAACCCTAACAAAACTAACTCGATTACATGATAAATCTCATCCAACCCATCACCGTCCAGCAAGCCTACGATGGAATTACTGACGCACGGCGGTGAGCATCATGAAATTGGTGATGGAGGATGGTTGATGATGACGATGGCGATGGATTCCCCTCTCCGGAGCCCCGAACGGACTCCAGATCAGCCCTCCCGAGAGAGTTTAGGGCTTGGCGGCGGCTCCGTATCGTAAAACGCGATGAATCTTTCTCTCTGATTTTTTTCTCCTCGAACATGAATATATAGAGTTGGAGTTGAGGTCGGTGGAGCTCCAGGGGCCCACGAGGCAAGGGGGCGTGCCCAGGGGGGCAGGCGCGCCCCCACCCTCATGGAAAGGGTGTGGGCCCCCTGGCCTTGATTCTTTCGCCATTATTTTTATATTTTCCAAAAATAATCTCCGTGAATTTTTAGGTCATTCCGAGAACTTTTCTTTCTGCACACAAATAACACCATGGCAATTCTGCTGAAAACAACGTCAGTCCGGGTTAGTTCCATTCAAATCATGCAAGTTAGATTCCAAAACAAGGGCAAAAGTGTTTGGAAAAGTAGATACGACGGAGACGTATCAACTCCCCCAAGCTTAAACCTTTGCTTGACCTCAAGCAATTCAGTTGATAAACTGAAAGTGATAAAGGAAAACTTTTACAAACTCTGTTTGCTCTTGTTGTCGTAAATATGTAAAGCCAACATTCAAGTTCTCAGCAAAGACTATGAACTAACCATATTCACAATAACTCTAAGGTATCATGTTTACTGATGTCATTGGCATAATCAACTAGTGAGCAATAATAATAAATCTCGGATGACAACACTTTCTGAAAACAATCATGATATGATATAACAAGATGGTATCTCGCTAGCTCTTTCTGAGACCACAAAACATAAATGCAGAGCACCTTTAAAGATCAAGGACTAACGAGACATTGTAATTCATGGTAAAAGAGATTCAATCATAGTCATACCCAATATAAATTATTTGAGACCCAAAAAAAAATTTATTTTAGTTTTATCAAAACTTTTATTTGATTTGAGGGAGGTTATTTAAAATTTTTCTTCTAAAGAACTCTCCCTCTCAAAAATTTTCCTTTATGACAAGTATTTTGTTTGGATTCACCCAAAACTTGATCTTTGGTCTTGGAGGTTTTTCCATCTTATGTTGACTCATCACAAATGTTTTTCATTTGGGAAATTTTTTTGATAATCTTTTTAAATAGCCCTATGGCATTGTGAGTGATCTTTTCCCCTTTCAAAAATCCCCTCTTGCCATGACATGAGTGGAAATCCCCACCCAAAAGCCTTTCCCCATCTTTGTATCAAGGTATACTTCAAATCCAGCAAGTTGAACTCCCCCATGTTTTTGTTTCCATTTATTCCTTATCAAAATTATTTTCTGCCTTCTATTTTGATCCTTGGAGGTTTACAAAGGAACTACCTTTTCTCCTTTGAGTTTTGCCTCCAAACCAATTTCCCTGGCTAGTCCTTAGAGCCCTCAACCAAGATCCATGAAGATCCACTGGTCTCCAGTTCAAATATTTCAAATTGTGCTTGCTGCAAGTTTGGACCATATTTGCCAAATTTGATGAAATTCAATTGTTTTCTCCTCCTAAAAATCTGAGAAAATTCAGGCAGCCTCTGGATGCATTGAGAGGTCACCTCACCAAGTCCCAGCTCCAGAAAAATTATTCTTCATGCCAAATCATTTCGTCGAACACCTGAAGGGCACTGTTACTGTCAAGTTCAGAAGTTCAGAGATACAGTTTCAGTGAGCCACTGTCGTTTTCTTCAGAACCCCATCTCGATCTCACCAGTAGCCGCGGTGGCGCCGTGCGCCCTGTGCTTCCTTCTTATCCCTACGCCGCACGATCGCCTAGAAGCTTGCGGGCGTCGGCGACGAGCAGGGGTAGGTGCGCCGCCCCGTGAGCGACGGCAGCAGCGCCCTTTGCGGCTGCCAGAGAGGCGCAGCGTTGGACAGCGCTGTCCAGCGCCGCCCAAGCCACCAGAGGCCACCGCGTGGCCGTCCACTCACCCGTGCATGCTGCAGTCCGTCCTCGTGAACTGGTAGGCGCGGAGCGCGCTCCCTGCCACCGCCGTGCCCGTACGGCCGATCCGTCGAGGGCCAGTGCATTACGCAAGCCCGACCGAGGTTTGAGTAGAGAAACGGCGCCAGTGATCCTCCCTGATGGTGCCTAGCCTCCTAAATCCCCTGCCCAACCTCTGCCTCGCCGTAATTGCTCGCTGGAGCTATCCCGTTCACGGCCACCCCCTTGGATCGCCTATAAAAGGAGGCCCCGAGCTCGAACTCGAACCCGCACCACCTCTACACACCACCAGTACCACACCAAGCCACTGGAGAGCCCCGAGGGAGTCTTCTTCCCCAACTCCGGCCGCCTCGACCCGCTTCGGGATCCAGCGCGATTCACTCTCGTGCGTGCACCCCTACCCCTCAGCTCTTGCCAGTAGCCTCCTAGTACATCCACATCTCTGACCCGCGCATCAATTTGAAGCTTGCAGCACCCACCGGAGCATTCCAGCATCGCCCGAACCACCGTCCGCCGGAGATAGTGTCGTCGTCGACGTGGTGCTCTCCGACAGCCAAGTCCACCACCCACCGACGCAGAAGAACACCCTGAACCTGTTGGTACCCTCCGATCTCTCTGCCTCGCCGTGGTTCAACGCCGGTGACCACCGCAGCCTTCGGGCGCCGGCGAGCTCCGTTGGGAGTTTTGAACCTGACGGGTGGGACCCCCTGTCAGCCTCTCTTCTTTTCCCCTTCGAACCGTTTTCTGAAAGCGCCTTCGGGCAAAACGTGTTTTCCTTCTGGGCTGACGTATTCCTTACCGAACCGTTTTCTGGTTTTCAAACAAGTCCCTGGTTCTTTTCTGTTTCATCACAGATCAGCCCTTGGACTAAAACCCTTATATCTTTTTAACAAAAGATGCTTTTTGACTGATTCTTTTTCTGTCAGTGTTGTATTTTTGTCTAGTTTTTTATAGTATATATTTGGAAATTTTTTGGAACAATTTCTATGCACGCAACGATTTTCACATTAGTGTACGGTTTCGTTATACCGTAGGTTCCGGAGGAGGTGACGGAGCCGCGAACTTCGCCGAGCTAGACTCTGACTTCTCCGAACCAGGCAAGCATGTTTGAACCTTTGATATGATAGGTGTTTTGCATGTTTGCTTGAATGGTTTGTGCATGGCATGTGAGCATCGGTGCGTATTTCGTTGCATGCAAGGCAACTAACCGTGTGTTTCGAAGTTACTGTGATCTTTGATGAGAGATGACCTGATCATGTGGTGACATGAAAGGTGGTAAGATGGTATTGTTGTAGCATGCCAGTCTTACGTCATCCGATAAACTCCGACGTTAACGTGGGCTGAGCCACGTTACCGTTCTTCCCCTTTCGTGCTGCCACATGTTTTCTGCAAAGAATATGGTTTAGTAAGTTGCTAACCTCTTTCCTTGTACACACCAAATAGATGGGCCGGGATGAGGGTTCCATGGCCCTGGATTAAAGCCAGTCATCTAGTCAGGGGGCATGGGTGTTTCCGGTTGGGACCGAGAGGGGGGCACCCCTTAGAGCGCGCGGTATAAATTTGATCCCATGCTACGCGAGGTTGTAGCCTCCCCGTCTCAATGTTTTTCTTGCAGTTGCCGAGGGTGATTCCTGGCATCGGAATGTTGAATGGATGTGTACTGGTTAGATGTGTTTCTCCTAAAACACCGTAAACGGAACTAGTCCCTTGTAACTACTGAAATTCGTTGGCTGTGGTTAAGAGTACAAACTCTGCAGAGTCAAATCCTTCTGAGTCATCGTGTCCATGGTCAAGGACCATGGCCAGTATATCCATATCCATGTCAGTCCCTATGTCAGTCTTCGTGGTAAATCCCTGGTGAACAAGCTTGAGTGGTAAACCCGGTTGAATTGTTATTCCTGTGGATGGACTAACCTTTTATTTATCTCGTACCTGAATATTCCCTTGAAATGATTTAAATTCATGAGCTACTGAAATATTAAGTTATGAAATATAAGCCCTTTATGTGATGTCGCTCAGACGTCCGACTGTGGCACGCTCGTTATTTACTTTTAATATAAGCCCTTTATGTGATGTCGCTCAGACGTCCGACTGTGGCACTCTTGTCATTTACTTTCAATATAAGACCTTTATGTGATGTCGCTCAGACGTCCGACTGTGGCACGCTCGTTATTTACTTTTCATATAAGCCCTTTACGTGATGTCGCTCAGACGTCCGACTGTGGCACGCTCGTCATTTACTTTTGATATAAGCCCTTTACGTGATGTCGCTCAGACGTCCGACTGTGGCACGTACTGTCATTTATTTTCCATTATAAGCCCTTTATGTGGTGTCGCCTTGACGCCCGACTGCGGCATTGTTATTTCACTTGTATCCTTTCGAGGAGTCATTCAGACACTCGATTAGCCTTCAGCATTACATTGGGATTTCGGGAGGACTACCGCCCGACTTCCCTTTTATTTCCCATGCATTGCTATCTCATTGTCTGAGTGCGCTCTATTAATCTGTTCATTTGCATCATGTTTACATCTGTTATATCTTATGTCCGAACTGTCTTGCGAGTACTTTCATAGTACTCACCTGGCTTGTTGATTTGACCAGATGTGGACGAAGGCGATCTCATGGATGAAGAGTTTGATAGTGAGTCCGACGCCTAGAGGAGTCCCAGTCAGTCCCGTGCGATCCTGGATGTTGGTCACTTGTATTATATACGCTTCCGCCACCCGCAAATAAGAATCCTCGAGCCTCACTCCGACGCTCGATGAGCTGTTAGATGCAGGAGTCATGTCACCCACTTCACTGTGACATATCCACCACCGCTTTTATTGTGAGCCAGTAGTTATGCCACCCTATCCGCCTTTATGTGTAATATCGGCGTGCTTGTAATAAATTGTTGAGCAGCCTCCGCTCAACCTTGTATTATATTTAGTACTCCTGGTTTTTCTTCTGTGATCAAGAAATTGTCTACCAGTGGGAAGGATTCTTCTCTACTGGTCCGTAAAAGGGATCGGTTTCTCAATAACTATTTTTGTTGGAAAACCGGTCGTGACAAGCTTGGTATCAGAGCCAGGCTGACCGTAGGAAGCCACTAGGTGCGACCGCTAATTGGTTATTAGCGTCTTTATGCTTTTTCAGCATTTTGCAAATGTAGCTATTTTCTGTTGGTCATCATAAATTTATGATTTGACTACTCAGAATTTTTGCCTACTTTTGAAGATGGCTGGCAGCGACTGCGAGACTCGGGTGTTCACTAATGTGCCCGAGGGGTTTGTCAAACTCCTCGTCTCCATCACCAAGCTCACGATCGGGCCAGCAACTCGTCCGGAGTTCACGCTTTACCAGCACAAGCTCAGCGACGACGTGTCTATGCACCAGGCCGTGGTGCAATTCAAGGGAGGACGTTCTGCGTCTCGCCACTTCCGTTTTGTGTTAAGGGCCATGCCTATGGAGAGGCATGCCATGCAGATGGCCGCCCGTGAGGCGATAGCTCACCTTCGGGATATTCTTCCTTCGATGAAGACTCCTCGCTACCGCTACCTCCCATGCCATGTGCCATATACTTGTCACTATGCATTCGCCTGCCATAGGGGAGAGCGAGGTGAAGCTATCGAGATGCTTGTTGAGTATCTCAAAGCTCTGGAGGAAGCTTTCGACAACCTCGTGGACGATCTTGTGGCTGCCCGCATGGACTTAGTTCGGGGCTGTTCTGCCAACAGGAGGGAGCTTCTCCACATGGCACCGCCACTAACGTTCGTCTCATCCTCAGCATCCTATTCACCTGCCATTTTGGCCACCGCTCGCCGTCTGCCTACCACTGAGGAGTTCGACCAGGTCATTGCTCCTACTCCAGTCAGAGCTGCACCGCCTGCCGCGCCCACACTACCGCCTGTCGTACCCGCGCCATCTCCTCAGTGTAGTGCTTCGCGCCTGGAGCCTATTAGGGAGGAGGTGGAGGTTGAGTCTCCTGCACCGCTGGGTCTTACCCTCGGCAGGGGGAAGGACATCTTCACCATCTCCGACTGAGTGCGCCTAGTCGCCGCGCGATGTGTCTGCATGTATGATATGTTTTATATGTACATAGGTTTGTAGTACTTGTGTGCGCCTCATGTAGGATTTCAGAGGAGTGTGCTAGCCTAAATACATGTTAGGAGTGTGTACGCACATCCTGAGTGATGTATCGTGTGTTTGCGTATCGCGTGTAAGATATGTATTGAGCAGTCCTTCTCCGTGCGCAATCAATTTTTTTTCCTGAAAAATCTTGAGGTCTTTTAAATTTTTGCCTTTACAAAAGTTTCCTTGTGCCACACAGTTCTTCTCATGAGTTTTGCAAAATAATACCCCAGAGTGGAAAATGTCTCGTCCGTGGACTCGTTCCATGCCAAATCCACCCGAAGAAGTTTATGGGACACAGACAAGCAACAACTTCACTCAGGGGCAGTCTAGTCAACAGGACAGCAAGGCAGCCTTATCTCAAGTATGCCGCCTTTTCGAACAAAGCCAGCAGCAACACAAAGAAATGATGAATCACGTCATCAATATGGGAAATCACCGCGAGCCATACCAACCACACTCCAAGTTGTCTGAACTACAGAAGACACGCCCTCCAATGTTTGCTCACACTGATAGGCCACTTGAAGCCGATGATTGGCTTCGAGACATCGAAAGAAAGTTGATTATTGCTCAATGTTCTGATCATGAGAAGGTGCTTTATGCACCTCACTACCTCACTGGAGCAGCTGCAGCATGGTGGGAGAACTTCCTACACATGCATCCCAGTGAACATAACATCACCTGGGAAGAGTTTAAGGAAGGTTTTCGTGGGGCACACATCCCCAGGAGCATCATAAAAATCAAGAAAAGGGAGTTCGATGATCTCAAGCAGAGAGGCATGACAATGACGGAATACAACAGTCAGTTTACCCAGCTATCTCGTTATGCCTACGATGAGCATATGACTAAGAACAAAAGGATGGAAAAGTTTTTGGACGGCCTGGCGCCGGCACTAAAATGCCAACTGGTCGTACACACTTTTCCCGATTTCAAAACTCTGGTCGACAAGGCCATTACGTTGGAGAATGAGCGCCGCAGTCTGGAGGATATTCGTAAGCGAAAAAGGGACAAGACGACTCTTGCTCGCAACAACCGAAGCAAGACTGTTGTTCAGGGGAATGAAGCGAGAAAATCCACGACTACTGCTCTAAGGCCAACCAGACAATTTCATTCAAGGGACAAGGACTTTACATACCATCTAGGGGTCACTTGCTATGCTTGTGGAGAGGAAGGGCACTATGCCAAATAGTGCCCAAAACCAAGGAACTCGGCCCCCAAGCCAAACAATGGTGGGAACAATCCAGCCCCCAAGCGTAACAATTTCAATCCCAACAACAATCACAGGAAGGGTCACCTGAACCATGTGACCAAGGAAGAAGCACAGAATGCCCCAGACATCGTACTCGGTATGTTCCCTGTCAACACAATACCTGCCACCGTTTTGTTTGATTCTAGAGCTTCTCACTCGTTCATTTCGAAGAGTTTTGTTTTGCAACATGGTTTTCCGATACTTCCTTTGGAAAAATCTATGATCATCAAGTCCCCCGGGAATAAGCAGATCACTCAGAGTTACTGCCAAGGAGTGATTATTGAATTCGAAGGACTAAAGTTTCAGGCTAATCTCGTTGTGTTGGAAAATAAAGGACTGGATGTTATCCTAGGGATGGACTGGTTGACCACGAACAAGGGATTTATTGACTGTTTCAATCGGACTGTGATTCTCACTCATCATCACGGCAAGACAAGAAAAGTTACAGCTCAAGAGAGACCACGGTCACGGCAACGAAAGTTGAACAAAGTGGACATTTCAGAACTGAGAAAAGTTCCAGTGGTTTGTGAGTTTCCCGACGTATTTCCAGAAGAACTACCAGGCATGCCACCAGACCGAGAGATAGAGTTCAGCATCGAACTAGCACCTGGCACCACCCCCATCTACAAGAAACCTTATAGAATGGCACCATCAGAGTTGGTAGAATTGAAGAAGCAAATAAAGGTATTACTGGACAAAGGATTTATTCGAGCCAGCTCCTCACCATGGGGTTCACCAGTATTATTCGCCAAGAAAAAGGATGGGACACTGAGATTGTGTATAGACTATCGAGCCCTCAATATGGTCACCATCAAAAACAAATATCCGATGCCACGGATAAATGACCTATTTGACCAGCTCGCGCAAGCCAAGGTGTTCTCAAAGATTGATTTAAGATCAGGATATCATCAATTAAAAGTACGGACACAAGATATCCCTAAGACAGCATTCACCTCCAGATACGGATTATATGAGTTCACAGTAATGCCGTTTGGACTGACGAACGCCCCCGCATATTTCGTCCACCTCATGAACAAAGTGTTTATGAAATTTATGGACAAATTTGTTGTGGTGTTCATTGATGATATTCTGGTATACTCAAGGACACCAGAAGAACATGCTGAACATCTCAGAATTGTATTGGGAGAATTAAGGAAACATCAATTATACGCCAAATTTAGCAAGTGTGAATTTTGGCTAAGACAAGTTGGTTTTCTAGGCCATATATTGACCCAAGAAGGCGTGGCCGTAGACCCAGAAAAAGTCAAAGCCATACTTGACTGGAAACCACCAACCAACATAACAGATGAACGGAGTTTCCTAGGAATGGCTGGATATTACCGAAGGTTTATTGAAGGATTCTCCACTGTGGCAAAACCAATGACACAGTTGCTCAAGAAAGACAAGAAATTTGTATGGACTGAAGCGTGCGAGAAAAGCTTCCAAGAGCTCAAGAAGAAACTAACAACAGCACCGGTTTTGGTTGTGCCAGACATACACAAGAGTTTTGAAGTGTATTGTGACGCATCCCGCAAAGGCCTCGGGTGCGTATTGATGCAAGACGACAAAGTTGTCGCATATGCTTCCAGGCAACTACGGAAGCATGAGGAAAATTATCCTACTCATGACTTGGAGCTAGCAGCAGTCATCCATGCACTCAAATAGTGGAGGCACTTTCTGTTGGGAAATCGTTGTGAAATATATACGGATCATAAGAGCCTTAAATATATTTTCACACAACCAGAGCTAAATTTACAACAACGACGCTGGTTCGAATTGGTCAAGGACTATGATGTCGGCATTCACTACCATCCAGGGAAAGAAAATGTAGTGGCAGATGCTCTTAGTCGGAACCCCAGCCCGGGCAACGACAGTCCACAGAACATGAGGCCTGAGTTTCAGCAGGAGTTCGCTAGACTCAACATGGTATTAGTCTCTGAGGGCAATGCATCAAATCTGGAGATACATCCCACCCTAATGGAACAAATTAAGGAGGCTCAGCAGGGACATCCCAGCATCAAAGGTATAAAGAGAAAAAAGAGCCATAGCAAGGCTTCAGAGTTCGTCACACACAATGAGGGAATATTATGGTACGGGGACAGACTTTGCGTACCAAACATTGAGTAACTCAAGCAACAAATCCTAACCGAAAGCCACACCGCCCCATATTCGATCCACCCTGGAAGAACCAAAATGTACAAAGACATTCAGAAAAGATTTTGGTGGCACGGTACGAAAAGGGATATAGCCGCATTTATTGCTTGTTGCGATTCATGTCAGCGCATAAAAGCCGAGCATCAAAAGCCAGCAGGGCTACTACAGCCAAACAGGATACCTGAGTGGAAATGGGATGAAATTGGAATGGACTTCATCGTCGGACTACCTCGATCACAACGCGGAAATGATGCCATATGGGTCATCACAGATAGGCTAACCAAGGTAGCACATTTCATTCCTGTGAAGACGACCTACTCCACTCAAAGGCTAGCTAAGCTTTATCTCTCCCGTATAGTTTGTCTGCATGGAGTCCCAAAGACTATAATATCCGACCGAGGCACTCAATTTGTCTCTAAATTCTGGGATCACTTACAACAAGCTCGGGGCACGCAACTAGCATTCAGTACAGCGTACCACCCTCAGACTGATGGACAAACGGAACGCGTGAACCGAATCCTAGAGGACATGCTGAGAGCCTGTGTGCTCACCTATGGATCCAGTTGGGAAGAAAGTTTGCCGTATGCCGAGTTTTCTTACAACAACAGTTACCAAGCCAGCCTACAAATGGCACCTTTTGAAGCATTGTACGGGCGGAGATGTCGTACCCCACTAAATTGGTCAAAAACAGGTGACAGTCGTATCTTCGGCCCAGACATGCTCAAGGAAGCCGAGGAGAAAGTTAAACAGATCAGGGACAGACTCGAGACAGCTCAAAGCCGACAAAAGAGCTATTACGATCGAAAACATCATCAGGGCAGCTTTGAACCCGGTGATTACATATACCTACGAGTGTCTCCTATGCGAGGCTTGCAACGGTTCAAAATTAAAGGGAAGCTAGCCCCGAGATTTATTGGACCCTTCTGTATAGTTGCACGAAGAGGCACAGTAGCCTACCAGCTAGACCTACCCAAAGAGCTGTCAGACGTCCACGACGTGTTCCACGTCTCACAATTGAGGAAATGTGTGAGCAACCCGGAAAAGCATGTATCTCATGAGAGCATCGACGTGCAACCAGACCTCACCTACAGAGAGCGGCCAGTAAAAATATTGGAAGACTCTGAAAGGAGGACCCGTCAGAAAACAACAAAAAATTTCAAGGTTCAGTGGAGCAATCACACAAAGGACGAAGCTACATGGGAAAGAGAAGATTTTGTTCAGGCAGAGTACCCACATCTATTTGAGGATCAGCTGAAATCTCGGGGACAAGATTTTTCCTAAGGGGGTAGGTGTTGTGGCACCCAAAAAAAATTTATTTTGGTTTTATCAAAACTTTTATTTGATTTGAGGGAGGTTATTTAAAAATTTTCTTCTAAAGAACTCTCCCTCTCAATTTTTTTCCTTTATGACAAGTATTTTGTTTGGATTCACCCAAAACTTGATCTTTGGTCTTGGAGGTTTTTCCATCTTATGTTGACTCATCACAAATGTTTTTCATTTGGGAATTTTTTTTGAAAATCTTTTTAAATAGCCCTATGGCATTTGGAGTGATCTTTTCCCCTTTCAAAAATCCCCTCTTGCCATGACATGAGTGGAAATCCCCTCCCAAAAGCCTTCCCCAATCTTTGTATCAAGGTATACCTCAAATCCAGCAAGTTGAACTCCCCCATGTTTTTGTTTCCATTTATTCCTTATCAAAATTATTTTCTGCCTTCTATTTTGATCCTTGGAGGTTTACAAAGGAACTACCTTTTCTCCTTTGAGTTTTGCCTCCAAAACAATTTCCCTGGCTAGTCCTTAGAGCCCTCAACCAAGATCCATGAAGATCCACTGGTCTCCAGTTCAAATATTTCAAATTGTGCTTGCTGCAAGTTTGGACCATATTTGCCAAATTTGATGAAATTCAATTGTTTTCTCCTCCTAAAAATCTGAGAAAATTCAGGCAGCCTCTGGATGCATTGAGAGGTCACCTCACCAAGTCCCAGCTCCAGAATTTCTTTTCTTCATACCAAATCATTTCGTCGAACACCTGAAGGGCACTGTTACTGTCAAGTTCAGAAGTTCAGAGATACAGTTTTAGTGAGCCACTGTCGTTTTCTTCAGAACCCCTTCTCGATCTCGCCAGTAGCCGCAGTGGCGCCGTGCGCCCTGTGCTTCCTTCTTATCCCTGCGCCGCACGATCGCCTGGAAGCTTGCGGACGTCGGCGACGAGCAGGGGTAGGTGCGCCGCCCCGTGAGCGACGGCAGCAGCGCCCTTTGTGGCTGCCAGAGAGGCGCAGCGTTGGACGGCGCCGTCCAGCGCCGCCCAAGCCACTAGAGGCCACCGCGTGGCCATCCACTCACCCGTGCACGCTGCAGTCCGTCGTCATGAACTGGTAGGCGCGGAGCGCGCTCCCTGCCGCCACCGTGCCCGTACGGCCGTTCCGTCGAGGGCCAGTGCATTACGCAAGCCCGACCGAGGTTTGAGCAGAGAAACGGTGCCAGTGATCCTCCCTGATGGTGCCTAGCCTCCTAAATCCCCTGCCCAACCTCTGCCTCGCCGTAATTGCTCGCCGGAGCTATCCCGTTCACGGCCACCCCCTCGGATCGCCTATAAAAGGAGGCCCCGAGCTCGAACTTGAACCCGCACCACCTCTACACACCACCAGTACCACGCCAAGCCACTGGGAGAGCCCCGAGGGAGTCTTCTTCCCCAACTCCGGCCGCCTCGACCCGCTTCGGGATCCAGCGCGATTCACTCCCGTGCGTGCACCCCTACCCCTCAGCTCTTGCTAGTAGCCCCCTAGTACATCCACATCTCTGACCCGCGCATCAATTTGAAGCTTGCAGCACCCACCGGAGCATTCCAGCATCGCCCGAACCACCGTCCGCCGGAGATAGTGTCGCCGTCGACGTGGTGCTCTCCGACAGCCAAGTCCACCACCCACCGACGCGGAAGAACACCCTGAACCTGTTGGTACCCTCCGATCTCTCTGCCTCGCCGTGGTTCAACGCCAGCGACCACTGCAGCCTTCGGGCGCCGGCGAGCTCCGTTGGGAGTTTTGAACCTGACGGGTGGGACCCCCCCGTCAGCCTCTCTTCTTTTCCCCTTCGAACCGTTTTCTGAAAGCGCCTTCGGGAAAAACGTGTTTTCCTTCTAGGCTGACGTATTCCTTACCGAACTGTTTTCTGGTTTTTCAAACAAGTCCCTGGTTCTTTTCTGTTTCATCACAGATCAGCCCTTGGACTAAAACCCTTATATCTTTTTAACAAAAGATGATTTTTGACTGATTCTTTTTCTGTCAGTCTTGTATTTTTGTCTAGTTTTTTATAGTATTTATTTGGAAAAATTTTGGAACAATTTTTATGCACGCAACGATTTTCACATTAGTGTACGGTTTCGTTATATCGTAGGTTCCGGAGGAGGTGACGGAGCCGCGAACTTCGCCGAGCTAGACTCTGACTTCTCCGAACCAGGCAAGCATGTTTGAACCTTTGATATGATAGTTGTTTTGCATGTTTGCTTGAATGGTTTGTGCATGGCATGTGAGCATCGGTGCGTATTTCATTGCATGCAAGGCAACTAACCGTGTGTTTCGAAGTTACTGTGATCTTTGATGAGAGATGACCTGATCATGTGGTGACATGAAAGGTAGTAAGATGGTATTGTTGTAGCATGCCAGTCTTACGTCATCCGATAAACTCCGATGTTAACGTGGGCTGAGCCACGTTACCGTTCTTCCCCTTTCGTGCTGCCACATGTTTTCTGCAAAGAATAGGGTTTAGTAAGTTGCTAACCTCTTTCCTTGTACACACCAAATAGAGGGGCCGGGATGAGGGTTCCATGGCCCTGGATTAAAGCCAGTCATCCGGTCAGGGGGCATGGGTGTTTCCGGTTGGGACCGAGAGGGGGGCACCCCTTAGAGCGCGCGGTATAAATTTGATCCCATGCTACGCGAGGTTGTAGCCTTCCCGTCTCAAAGTTTTTCTTGAACGTTGCCGAGGGTGATTCCTGGCATCGGAATGTTGAATGGGTGTGTACTGGTTAGATGTGTTTCTCCTAAAACACCGTAAACAGAACTAGTCCCTTGTGACTACTGAAATCCGTTGGCTGTCGTTAAGAGTACAAACTCTGCAGAGTCAAATCCTTCCAAGTCATCGTGTCCATGGTCAAGGACCATGGCCAGTATATCCATATCCATGTCAGTCCCTATGTCAGTCTCCGTGGTAAATCCCCGGTGAACAAGCTTGAGTGGTAAACCCGGTTGAATTGTTATTCCTGTGGATGGACTAACCATTTATTTATCTCGTACCTGAATATTCCCTTGAAATGATTTAAATTCATGAGCTACTGATATATTAAGTTATGAAATATAAGCCCTATATGTGATGTCGCTCAGACGTCCGACTGTGGCACGCTCGTTATTTACTTTTAATATAAGCCCTTTATGTGATGTCGCTCAGACGTCCGACTGTGGCACTCTTGTCATTTACTTTCAATATAAGCCCTTTATGTGATGTCGCTCAGACGTCCGACTGTGGCACGCTCGTTATTTACTTTTGATATAAGCCCTTTATGTGATGTCGCTCAGACGTCCGACTGTGGCACGCTCGTCATTTACTTTTGATATAAGCCCTTCACGTGATGTCGCTCAGACGTCCGACTGTGGCACGTACTGTCATTTATTTTCCATTATAAGCCCTTTATGTGGTGTCGCCTTGACGCCCGACTGCGGCATTGTTATTTCACTTGTATCCTTTTGAGGAGTCATTCAGACACTCGATTGGCCTTCAGCATTACATTGGGATTTCGGGAGGACTACCGCCCGACTTCCCTTTTATTTCCCATGCATTGCTATCTCATTGTCTGAGTGCACTCTATTAATCTGTTCATTTGCATCATGTTTACATCTGTTATATGTTATGTCCGAACTGTCTTGCGAGTACTTTCATAGTACTCACCTGACTTGTTGATTTGGCCAGATGTGGACGAAGGCGATCTCATGGATGAAGAGTTTGATAGTGAGTCCGACGCCTAGAGGAGTCCCAGTCAGTCCCGTGCGATCCTGGATGTTGGTCACTTGTATTATATACGCTTCCGCCACCAGCAAATAAGAATCCTCGAGCCTCCCTCTGACGCTCGATGAGCTGTTAGATGCAGGAGTCATGTCACCCACTTCACTGTGACATATCCACCACCGCTTTTATTGTGAGCCAGTAGTTATGCCACCCTATCCGCCTTTATGTGTAATATCGGCGTGCTTGTAATAAATTGTTGAGCAGCCTCCGCTCAACCTTGTATTATATTTATTACTCCTGGTTTTTCTTCTGTGATCAAGAAGTTGTCTACCAGTGAGAAGGATTCTTCTCTACTGGTCCGTAAAAGGGATCGGTTTCTCAACAAATATTTTTATTGGAAAACCGGTCGTGACCAATTAACAGTAATGAATGCAAATGACAGCGGTGCTCTCCAGCTGGTGCTTTTTAATAAGAGGGTGATGACTCAACATAAAAGTAAATAGATAGGCCCTTCGCAGAGGGAAGCAGGGATTTGTAGAGGTGCCAGAGCTCGATTTTGAAATAGAGATAAATAATATTCTGAGCGACACACTTTCATTGTCAACATAACAACCTAGAGATGATGATATCTTCCATGCTACACACATTATAGGCGGTTCCCAAACAGAATGGTAAAGTTTATACTCCCCCTCCACCAACAAGCATCAATCCATGGTTTGTTCGAAACAACGAGTGCCTCCAACTAACAAAAGTCCCGTGGGAGTTTTGTTTGCAATTATTTTGATTTGATTTGCATAAAGCACGAGACTGGGCATCCCGGTGACCAGCCATTTTCTCGTGAGTGAGGAGCGGAGTCCACTCCTCTTGAGAATAACCCGCCTAACATGGAAGATACGGACAACCCTAGTTGATACATGAGCTATTCGAGCATACAAAACAGAATTTCATTTGAAGGTTTAGATTTTGGCACATACAAATTTACTTGGAACGTCAGGTAGATACCGCATATAGGAAGGTATAGTGGACTCATATGGAATAACTTTGGGGTTTAAGGGATTGGATGCACAAGCAGTATTCCCGCTTAGTACAAGGGAAGGCTAGCAAAAGACTGGGAAGCGACCAACTAGAGAGCGACAACAGTCATGAACATGCATTAAAATTAATGAACATTGAGTGCAGGCATGAGTAGGATATAATCCACCATGAACATAAATATCATGGAGGCTATGTTGATTTTGTTTCAACTACATGTGTGAACATGTGCCAAGTCAAGTCACTCGAATCATTCAAAGGAGGATACCACCCTATTATACCACATCACAACCATTTTAATAGCATGTTGGCACGCAAGGTAAACCATTATAAACTCCTAGCTAATTAAGCATGGCATAAGCAACTATAATCTCTAATTGTCATTGCAAACATGTTTATTCATAATAGGCTAAATCAGGAACGATGAACTAATCATATTTACAAAAACAAGAGAGGTCGAGTTCATACCAGCTTCTCTCATCTCAACCAGTCCATCATATATCGTCATAATTGCCTTTCACTTCCAACTGTAGCTCCTTGGCCCTGAGATTCAAGAGTTCAAAACTGGTGCACTATACTAGACTAGACTAGAAGTACAGTACATCGCACTACTAGTTGAGAAAAGTAGTACTAGTACTGCTACAGTACGAGTACATACTCCTCCGCCACATAATGTAAGACGTTTTTTGAAACTAGTTGGCGTGTACAAAAAATGGCAAAAACATACCCAAAATTTCTTAATCCGCGCCAAAAACTACTACCTAGTGCCAAAATTTCTTACTAGTGCTATTATTTACAGTATAATGCAATCCCATAACATTCCATAATGCTAGTACTAGTAGTAAATAATAGCCTCACCCCTTCGCTGAGGAACGATCTACAGTTGGAAGGGACGAGGCCCTGTGGTTACTACGCTCTTATCTCCTCCTCGCCAGTTCCCCTCCCCTTGAATAGAAGGCAGTTCGTCGCTGCACCCATGGATTCGCCAGGCGGTTCTCCTCCTCGTCGGGGCTGGGAGACCTTGGACGACAATCCTGTGGGAGAAATCGCACGTCGCTCCGACGTCCTCAGCGCCGCAAGACTCGGTGCTTCCTGCACCAACTTTTTCAAGACGCTGCTTAAACAGGCTTGGGAAAAGGCCATGCTTGTTGGTCTTCCATGCATCCTCGAGGAGAATGTTCTTCTATGGGACAATCCATCGAACAGTCCACCGCTCCCTGGCCATGGTTGCACGTTGACTCCGCTAGAGTTGCCGACGTTGAGAGGTAGTCGGATTTTGTCCGATGAGCAGGTCAGTAATGGAGTTTGATCATGTAGTACGTAGTTATTCCATTTCCATCCCGTAATTTCTCCGCTGCCTACAGTCTTATATATATGTCTGGGTCGGTGCCAACGAAGATTGGATTGCATACCTCCGGCCGGATACCACCATCATTTTGCACAACATCCACAGCAGTGCGGCTGTTCCGGTAGACCCATTCTCCACCATTGGGATCGGCCTTCCGGACTGGCTGGGCTTGAATACGTATGATGATGCCTACATGAGATTGAAGAAGATAGCAATTGCGGACCCGCCGACAAAGTGACGTGGCTATGACGATTACTATCTCATCGCGGTGTTCGACATAAGGATTGCCATCGATCCAAGAGGCAGTAACGGAAGAGGCTGGCGCATGTTGGCGGCGGCAGATTTGTACCCCTACACGTTCGAAGACCCTGTGCGCCATATAGGCCGCATCTTCGCGGTGACAAGCCAGGGGACTTGTTTCATCTGGTTGCCATCCTACGGTACGGGAGATTACAAACGGAATGCACAAACCATAATTTGCATCCCTAACGGTACTCCATTATTTTGCAGGGACCAGTCATCCCCCGATCAAAATAAGATCGCCGATCCTGGATGTGCATTTTCATCCGCGATTCGGTCTAACCTGGAACCTTGTAGCTGACTTTGGCATATTGGGATCAACTATCTTAGCAGTCGTTACCCATGGTACCACTGATGTGCAACATGGTCACACAATCTACCCCGATCGGACCATCACCATCTACCCATGTATTCCATTTTTTAACCCTCTCGCCTTCTCTTTCATTGTTGTACTAGTAGTATACTTTGTAGTACTAGTAGGAGTACTTTTTACCTTGGAGGACACGTATAGCTAGCTAGGCCTTTGAAGACTTGAACCCACTAGCTGCCACCATTTTTGTTTTTCCATGTCTTACTATCTCATCCATGTAGCCAAGAGTGGCTATGTATAATAAGCCGGTTATTTTACTTCCTCTATACCGGAGTAGTACTATTTGCTGCACAGTATTACTGACCGCCATATTTGAGCACAACATTATTATGCATGGACCTTGACTATGTACGTCTCCATGCGTCCAGATCTGGGATGCCGCGTGTACCAGATGAACGGCGCCGAGTTCGACCCCCGTGATGCTACGTGGGTGCCGAGGAACACTCTTGGAGAGTACTCGCTTTTCATCGGGGACAGCTACCCCATTGTGAAGCGGATGCCACCTTCCGTGCACGACACGGAAGGCCTGCCGTTCATGAAGCATGGTTGTGTCTTCAGTGCGCACCGCCGGATGAACGTCATGCTGGGACATGCTATCCCTGATTTATGCCGCTTCAGCTTGGATGAGTCTCCATCGTGTGGAACCGGACTAGAAAGCTGCGATAATGATTCCCGTTGCCCACCGCTATGGATCATGCCATCCATGAAGAACACCTGGGACTGGAACCTGGAGGAGGACATGTAGCCCATCTATAACGTGTAAGTGGAGTACGGTAATTGTGAACATTAGCGCTGTGAATATATGTAGACTGGTCGTGCACAAATTTATCACATGAATTGGAGATGAACTTGTGTGGCATACTGGCATTTGTCCTTTAGAATTTATTACTAGTAAATGTGTTATGTGTACGTGCAACTTGTGTGGTTGTTGCACGGGCTCCAACACGCTCTTTGAGAAAAAAGGTGGCACAGCTTTGGATATACGTGACGTGGCGGCATCATACAGTAGCATCGTTCGCTATATTTCTAGTACACTCCTACTAGGACGACAAATCCTATAAAACCTTGCGCTTGGCTCTTTGCCTCTCCGGGAGGTTCAATAGTTCGTACTCGTGTGAACCTTGCACTTGGCTCTTCGCCTCTTCGGAAGGTCCAACAATGATGATACTACAGTACAATATGCTTCTGGCAATCTGACACCAATTGAACTGCTGCACATCCACCGCGAGGGCGAGGGCGAGGGCGAGGGCAAGGGAGAGGGAGAGGGAGAGGGAGAGGGCGCTGTAGTCAAAACCCTCTCCTTGTCCTGCGAACCACCGCGCGCGTGGGCGAGGGAGAGGTGTAGTTCGCAAGCTTCTCCTCGTTCGGCGAGTTGATGGGACACATCAAAGCAGTACTAGTACTAGTAGTAGTAGTCCATACTGCATCCTTTCCGATTAAGCATCTCCAACATGTGTATATTTGGATGTCTATATATTCATATAGACAATGGTCTAAAAAGATTCCCTCATATACACGTTCAGTTTTGGATCAGAATGTCTATATACAGGGACCATGACAGGTGGGCCGTCGTTCGGGACAGGAAGAAATCATGACTGCAGCTGAGTTTAGACAACGCCTTCACATTGTCCAGGCGTGGACATTGTCGAGGTCGATTTAGATGATGTGTATATTTGGACGACCATATAGACAAGCTGTTGGACGCCTATTTTGGGCTCACGTTGTGGAAAACGAGTATAGACATTCATATAGACAAGCTATTGGAGATGCTCTAATATAGCTTAATTTGAAACAAGAAAAATACACTGGCGGTCAATGTATGTAACAATACGCTCTTTACGGTCACTACATATAGTTTTGCGGCGATTATACGATCACTAGCTCATCATAGAGCACCGTATTGCACCCTACTGACCGGCCACATAGTCGACGTGGCACTTTGTTGACTGGTTAAATTGTCACCTGGTTTCTGGGTCCCACCTGTCAGTTAGCAGAGCAAAGAAATCAGTTAAACAAAACTTTACGCAGGCGCGACACGAGTCCAACCCTTGCGCTCGAACCACCCTGGCTGTGTATGTGAGTGCATGCACGTGTCCTCCCTCGGTCTTCCAACAAAGAGTGTACATCGGCTATAAAACAAAGAGTGTAGTACATGATGCACATCTACACTTCCAATGCATTTAGCCTTTAATCTAAATCGATATTGATTGACTAATGCACCAACTTGTGCTGTAGGTATAGGCTACATGTCTATCCTTAATTATATCATGCAATGGCCTTCATTTAATCTTCTTATCTCAATGGTCGCATGCACACATAAGTCTGCTACTTTTGGGCGTTAATTATGCCCCAGTCAATGTGTAAATCTCTAAATGTATAGTCTTGCACGGACGTAGGGAGTCGGTTGAGCACTTGAACGTGAGCGTGTGTGTTGTGTCGTGTGCTGTGTGCCGCATGGGTGCGTGAGTGTTGCGTGCGTCCATGTGTACGTGTGAGTGTTGCATGTTGCATGCATGCATGGGGCTTATTCCCTCCCATTGACATGTTCATATTTCAAGCTTCCTCTGTTCCCTCCATATGGTGATACTCCCTCTGTTCCCAAATAGTACGGAGTAAAAGCCTCCCTCTATTCCCAAATACGGAGTATTTGTCTTTCAACAGATTTCAACAAGTGACTAGGTATGGAGCAAAATGAGTGAAGTGAGCGTAGAGGCATAGGGATACTGTAGAAAGGAAGTCCTCGCGATCCATTATTCCCCATCTTGGTCAGAGAGAACTATTCAACTAGTCTTCGCAGTGAAGTGAAAATACACGCTGCAGCAGATGGGACACGTAATTAATAAGCTGAACCAGCGTGTTGGTGTTACTAAATCAGCCTTACCCAGTACTGCCATCATGTTTGCCAGTAGAGCACGCTTCCGCAAATATGCCTACGCACCTCTGTCCTCCATTAACTGACATATGGGCCCTGTTGTGGTAGACCCACATGTCATCGTGTAACTATTTACACTCCGAAGGATGGTATATCCTGGTAGTAGTACTATTAGAATTGAGATTGAGTGCACTATCTTCCCCGTCTTCCACTCTTCTTCCTCCTCTCTTCTTCTTCCTCCTCTCTTCCCCATCGTCGGCCGCACACCATTTACCCCCGCTCACTGCTCGCCCGCCCGCGCCATCTTCCTTGGTAGCTCGCACGTACCATAGCCCCCCGCTCACTGCTCGGCCACACGAGGAGAAGCTTCTTCGCTCGCCCGCCTGAATCCACTTCCCCGCTGGCTCGCAGGCACCGAAAATCCCAATGGCAGAACCGACTGACACGCAGAGCCGCGATTGGAATTCCCTCCCCGATGTTCTCTTGGAGCAGATCTGTAGTCGTATGGACCTACTCAGCACCGTCCGTCTGGCCGCATGCTCGGTGTCTTTGTACCGTCTACTCGTCTGCAACCGGCCGGCTCTTTTCAAGACACCCTGCTTGCTGATGCCCAATCCTCGCAGGTGGCCCAGGCACCGACTTGACGATCCTACGGAGGTTGCCGTGGTTCCCCTCGACATGCTACCACTACCCATCCACCTGTCCTTCATGCGCAGCCACTACTGGGCGGGCATGAAGGCCAACTGGATCGTCCTCATCCACCACACCGGTAGTCCGTGGCGTCTCGTGGGTATCTACACCCAGCGAGAGATCACCCTTCCATCGTTGGATACCGCCGCCATCGAGCCTCGCTGCCCGCCGGACACTCCTGCCTACTACGCACGAGACGCGTCAAGCTTTTGGCTCGACCTCTGTTCGCAGAAAGTTGTAATCTGCAAAGCGCCCACACCATCAGAAGACTACATGGATTACAAGCTCATTGCCTTGTTCAACATGGGATTAGTCTATCTGGAATCCGGTTGCCATACATGGTTATGGCTCATCCTCAATCCTGTTGAGGCAACATTTCTGTCTGATGCTATAGTGCACGATGGCATCGTTTACGCGGTCGACGCACAGATTGGCTGCCTATACTGGTGGAATCTATCGTCGTGTAATTGTTCTATCTCATCTCATCTTTACCTTATGAATACGATTGCCTGTTCATTTGTTACAAATTTAGAATGCATAGCATGTCTATAACCACATCATTGCTATATGTTCCTCTCATTTCCAAGATTTTTATGACCACACATGTTATTGTTAGAGTTGATATCAGAACAATTGGCATCTAATGATTGTTAGAATACATATTACGAGCATAATATCATGATTGCTATATGTTACTCTCGTTTACAAGATTTTTATAACAATGCATGTTATTGCTTAGAGTTGATATGAGAACAGTAGTAGTAAGTGCTATGGTAGAATATGAGTAGGCGCTGTCATAGCTGTTTTCCTCTCATTGTTACATGATGTTTGAAGCATGACATATTGCTAGAATATGAAAGCCATTGGCTTATTTTTTTAACTTGGGGTATGATTATGACCACTGCATTGCAATTCTATGTCTATGATATGTGTCACTGTTATAATAATCTTAATTCCACACATACTCTGAACATGATTGTTTATTTTTGTCCTTTTGGTCTCCAATTTGAATTGTTGCAGCAGACGCAAATGCGCTGGCCTTCATGATTCCAGGACCTGGAATCATACCAGCCGATGGGTGGTGGTTTATCGCTCGTTCAGCTGACGGCGGTCATTTGATGCTCATTCGCACGTACCAAATTGACCAAACCATTACATCAAACCACATGCAGTACAATGCGTGGGGCGTTCGTGACATTGATGGCTATGGCTGCTTCGTGTTCGAGAAATATCCCAGCTCCGTTGGGCCAGGCGTATTCAACTGGAGGCGGGTTTACAGCCTCGGCAACCACTCCTTGTTCCTCGGGCTCAATTATCCGATCATCCAACCAAGCATCGATCATATCACCGGCGATGATTACTGTGCTATGCAACTTCCATTCGCGAGGGGGGCTGTGTTTACACATCATACCATGGGTTTCATGAATCACCATATCCAGAGATTCGTCGACACAGCTTGTTGCCAGATAATCTTCAGTGTGTGAAAGGCATCAAGCTTCCATGCGATGGATGGCTTTTGCAAACCCGACATGCGGCGATGTGGTTCATGCCAACAGCAAATATGCACAACTTGATTCGTGCTGATATCTAGACTGAGCCATGTATTCTGCTGCTGTAGCACGACCCTCTTTTGTTGGATATTATGTACTGTTGTTAGTTTGAAGCACTCCTCTGGTTTGAAGGATAGATACCTTCCTGGGATCAAGTGCATCCTAACTCACCTGCGTAGGATGTACTGATAATGATGATGGAGATGCTGTGCAGAAGCCATATATATATCAGTTAGGCTTCAAGTGCGTACTTGTTAGTTAAACCTATGTATAAATTGTGACACTAAATACGACTAGTAAGTAGTACAGTAGCAGTACTAGTATACGTCGGTCAAATTATTCATCATGTCCACACATTGAATTGATGTGACAACACGCTGCGCGTGAGGTGACACAAGAATCCCGGCGGCGTGTTCGGGTATTTTGGACTTCAGATTTGGAGTACCACTTATCTCTCGAAATATTTCATCATTCACTTAAAACAATTGATTGATCATACATTGAGTACCATATAACTGGAATTACCGATCCAAGTCGAAGAAGGATTGGCCGGTGCTGCCGGCTGGCGTCAAGTTCGATCCCACGGATCAGGAGCTGATCGAGCACCTTGAGGCCAAAGTGAGTGCTGACAGCGCAAGATTTCAGTCTCTCATCGATTTGTTCATACCAACCATCGACAGTGAGCACGGCATATGCTACACCCAACCTGAGAAACTTCCAGGTAAGACACCGATCGGCTGTCTACTTGCACAAACATATTCCTTTGTTTATAGCTCTATTTTTCTTTTTAGACGCAGACCTGGTGAAGCAATTACAATTTGACAGTTAATAAAAAGTGAAACAAGTGACTGCAACATGCCAAAGATGTTATGAAAATGCCAACTAGGTACACTAAAACCTGTATTCCACAATACTGCAGGTATCACACTGAGTGGCCTAAGGAAGCATTACTTCCAGCGCAATTCCAGGGCGTTCAAAAGGGGCACATGGACGCGTCGCAAGATATAGTCGGAGTGCGGCATGCACGTGATGTGGCACAAGACCGGCAATACCTTGCCGGTGATGGTCAACGGCCGGCAAGACAGGCAGCAAAAAAGGTTCTAGTGCTGCACACCAACAAGAACTTCGACCAGCAGAGGACCAACTGGGTGATGCACCAGTACCACCTCGGGGACCTGGAGCAAGAGAAGGAGCGGGAGCTGGTCCTCTGCAAGATTTTCTACCAGACGAACACTAGGGCCAGGAGTAAAAAGATTATAAGTTAGTTTGCTATTGGTAGTTGTACTACCTTGTCGTCCGCAAGTTGGTATTGTTGTTAACGATCTTTTGGTATGAACTTGCATTTGCTTCCAACCATCATGCCGAGGGTCGACGTGGATATAAAGCTGAATCATTTGTTTCGAAACGAATTTTCAGGCACCTGATTTTTATTTGATGGGTAGCATAAGCACCCGCCGTTCGAATTCCCAGTTCTCCAATTTTTTCGAAACAAGTGCATGCACTTATTATCACGATAAAAAAACAATATCCGTGCTGCATCCCAGTTATCAGTCTGTACTTGCAGAATTCTCTCGTTTATTGAGCATGTATATTGTTTTTTCAGGTCGAGCAAGTTTCAACTGGGCTATAGACTGCCCAGGGTTGGTTTTGTTTTTAACAGGCCCAGCCCATGACGACAACGGGGCACAAAGATCCAGCAGGTATCTACTGGCCTCTAGCCCGCCAGCGTTAGTTATATTTTGTCTTACAATATCCGCAGGCAGTTTTTTTACTGAATCAAACAGACATCCCAGTTCTATTTTCCTCTTGAAACGCATGTCCTACATCCGTTTTCTAATCTCTACCTATAGTTTTACTAGTTCATATACACGTATCATTATATTGAAAACACATAAAATTCCCTTTTCATATTTACATCCTTATTTTTGTTGTTTTTTCCCACCCAGCGCTGATTTTTTTACCACTGGTTTTCCCTTAAACCAACTCAATTATCCCACATCTTATTTGCTTACAAAAACAAAACGATTTTTTTGGCAAATCAATAAGTTCTTAAAAAAATGTTTATCATTTTGGGATTACAACAGTTCGGACTCCACCGAAATATGCAAAATAAAGTTGAACTTTTTGACCGTGGTCCTCGGCAGAAAATGGGCTGTAATAAATTACTTAAGAATTAGCAAATGGGCTGCAAATTATAAAAAATAGCAAATGGGCTTTATGTTGTCTGCCACAGATTTGGAGGCTGACTTGTGGGCCTACTATGTGCATGCGTACACAAGGTTTCTCAAAAAAGAAACTTAGTCAACAATCGACTCTACCAGCGTCACACCGTTAGATGTCAATCTAACGGCAATCGTGCTTCTTCAGTCTCTGATCTTCCTGCCCCAGCCGCCCAAACCAGCGCCGTCGGAACCGCCTGCTCCCGCCTCCCGTGGCCGGCAGTGCTGCCGGGCAGGCCTAACGGCCCCATCATACTCGCATCCCTGGCCTGTCTATCCCTCTACTCACCCACACCTCCTGTTATTTTCCGGCGACGGCAGCCGAACCAGTCAACCCTCATACTCTCCACCGCGTGGGCAGCCACTGCCGTGTCTTCCCCGGCTCCGTGTCGTTCCCTTCGTAGGCCTCGCCGTCGTCCACCGCCCTGGTGCTCTCAGCGCGGCGTGGTCAATGATGTCCATCCAACGGCCGTAGTGCTTCTTCAACCTCTGGTCTTCTTGCCCCAGCCGCCCAAAGCAGCGCCGGTCGTGTCACATGCTCCTGCCTCCCGTGGCCGGCTGTGCTACCGCGGAGGCCTCACCGTCCCCATACTACTCCCACCGTTGGCCTCGGCGCAGCATGGTCAATGTGGTCAACGACCGACTTCCATCAGAAGAGTACTGTACGTGGAGAGGCTGACAGCTGGGTCCACGGCAGCTGCAAGGAAGTGCCTCCTTATTACGCGCAAAATAATTATTCCTCCACCTGACAGCAGGGACCCACTGGATGGGCCACCAGTATTTCACGGAAAAAATGTTTCCCCCCTGACTGCTGGGACCCATCGGATGGGCCACCGTATTTCGCGAAAAAAACATTTGCCCCTGACTGCTGGGATCCACTGGACGGACCACCGTATTTCGTGAAAAAAACGTTCCCCCCCTGTCAGCTCGGACCCACCAGAAGTGCCTCCTTATTACGCACAGAAAAATGAATACCCCCTGCTAGTTGGGACCCACCATGGTGGGAGGCTAACTTGTGGGCCTACTAAGTTGACGGGGACGGAGGGCTTTGTCAACTTAGTCAACATGAACGATTCTAGCTCCAGTGACCGTACGATGTCCATCCAACAGCCGTAGTGCTTCTTCAACCTCTGGTCTTCTTGCTCCAGCCGCCCAAAGCAGCGCCGGTTGTGCCGCATGCTCCTGCCTCCCGTGGCCAGCTGTGCTGCCGCGGAGGCCTCACCGCCCCCTACTATTCCCACTGCTGGCCAGGCCCTGCGGCGACGGCAGCCTCACACTGCAGCCGAACCAATGAACCCTCGTACTCCTCTCCGCGCGGGCTTCCACTGCCGCGTCTTCCGAGGCTCCGCGTCGTCCCCTTCCTAGGCCTCGCCGTCGTCCAGCGCCGTGGTGCTCTCCGCGCGGCGTGGTCAACGTGGTCAAGGAACGACTTCCATCGGAAGAGTACTGTACGTGGAGAGGCTGACAGCTAGGTCCATGGCCACAGCCCAGTTTTTTTTGTGATTTGCCATGTAAGTCGCTTTGTCAGGCCTGTTGGGCTGCAAAACTTTCAAGACGAGGAGAGCTTTCATTCGGCTGGCCGAGAAAATGGCCCATCAGTAATGAGAAATGGGCTGTACATTTTTAAAACACATCAAACCGGCAATTAGTTTCAAATATCTTTTTTTTCATTTCGAGATTTTAAATTACATTAATTTCTATGCGTGGAGAATTTGTTGGATTTTATATTGATATACATTTATTTTTAAAATCATTTTGAATGTGAGTCGAAATTTCGGGATTAAAAACAGTTTGGACCTTACCAAAATATGCAAAATTTCGTATAATTTTTTAACCGTGGCCACAATATGGCCTGTAATGCTAACAAAAAGAATATGGGCTCCAAAAAAAACCTTAATAATTAGCAAATGGGCTGTAAATTATTAGAAATAATGGCAGATGGGCTGTATGCTGTTTTCCACAGATTTGAGGCTTTCCTGAAAAAAAAGGTTGACGCACAAGCAGTGACTGTTGGATGGCCATCCAACGGCCGTCGTGCTTCTTCAATCTCTGCTCTTCCCGCTCCAGCTGCTCAAACAAGCGCCAGCGGGACTGCCTGCTCCCTCCTCCCCGCGGCCGGCTCTGCTGCCGCGCAGGCCTCACCGCCCCACCGTACTCCCATCGCTAGCCTAGCCATCCCTCTACTCACCCACACCTGCTGTTATTCTCCGGCGATGGCAGACGAACCAGTAAACCCTCGTACAGTCGAGTCTTCCCTGCCTCCGTGTCATTCCCTTCCTAGGCCTCGCCGTCGTCCACCGCCCTGGTGCTCTCGGCGCGGCCTGGTCAACGTGGTCAATGACCGACATGCATCTGAAGTGGACTGTACGTGGAGAGGCCGACAGCTAGGTCCACGGCCACACACAAGGAAATGCATCTTTATTACGCGCAAAATAATGATTCCTCCACCTGACATCAGGGACCCACCGAAAGGGCCTTTGTATTTCGTGAAAAAAACATTACCGCCGCTGACAGCTCGGACCCACCAGCTATATCTTCGCACACAAGGAAGTGCCTCCTTATTACGCACAAAAAATGAATACTCCCCTGCTAGCTGGGACCCACCATGGTGGGAGGCTGACTTGTGGGCCTACTAAGTTGACTGAGACGGGGGCCTTTGTCAACTTTAGTCAATATGAACGATTCTAGCTCCAGTGACCGTACGATGTCCATCCAACGACCGTAGTGCTTCTTCAACATCTGGTCTTCTTGCACCAGCCGCCCAAAGCAGCGCCGGTCGTGCTGCATGCTCCTGCCTCCCGTGGCCGGCTGTGCTGCCGCGGAGGCCTCACCGCCCCCTACTATTCCCACCGCTGACCAGGCCCTGCGGCGACAGCAGCCTCACACCGCAGCCGAACCAGTGAACCCTCGTACTCCTTTCCGCGCGGGCTTCCACTGCCGTGTCTTCCCCGGCTCCCGGTCATCCCCTTCCTAGGCCTCGCCGTCGTCCACCACCCTGGTGCTCTCGGCGCGGCGTGGTCAACGTGGTCAAGGAACGACTTCCATCGGACGTGGACCGTACGTGGAGAGGCTGACAGCTGGGTCCACGGCCGCAGCAAGGAAGTGTCTCCTTATTACGCGGAAAATAATGATTCCTCCACCTGACAGCTGGGACCCACCGGACAGGCCACTGTATTTCGCGAAAAAAACATTTCCCCCTGACTGCTGGGACCCACCAGCTACATCTTCGGACGCAAGGAAGTGCGTCCGGGCAAAAAAAATGATTCGCCCCCTGACTGCTAGGACCCACCAGCTACATCTTCGCAGGCAAGGAAGTGCTTGACAGTCGGGACCCACCTGGTCGAAGCGTACGTAGCGTTGTCATTCTGGTCGCGAACGTGTACGTACATATATACTGGTGGATGTAGAGGCGCGCACGTGTCGTAGTAGAGGCGCGTACGTGTTGTAGTAGAGGAGCGCACGTAGCATGGACACGTACGTACAGCGGCCAGGGTGCAAGAAAGAAAATACGACCACGTATGTGTACATACGGGCGGGGTCTCGAACGCCTACTCACGCATACGTACGGCCAGGGCTCGTGTACATGGCTGGCTCGGAACGGAGAAACAACGTCGTCATCATGTTCATGGGGAGGCAACGAAATGCGTCGTGTTCATGGGGAGGCAACGGAATGCGTCGTGTTCATGGGGAGGGGTGTGGGGTACCGCGAAACGGAGGAAACGGACCTCCTACGGTCGAAACGGGGGTCCTGTTGATCGGGAGGAGTGTGGCGTACCGCAAAACGGACGAAACGGACCTCCTACGGTCGAAACGGAGGTCCTGTTGATCGGGAGGGGTGTGGCGTATCGCAAAACGGAGGAAACGGACCTCCTACGGTCGAAACGGGGGTCCTGTTGATCGGGAGGGGTGTGGCGTACCGCAAAACGGAGGAAACGGACCTCCTACGGTCGAAACGGGGGTCCGGTTGATCGGGAGGGGTGTGGCCTACCGCAAAACGGACGAAATGGACCTCCTACAGTCGAAACGGGGGTCCTGTTGATCGGGAAGGGTGTGGCGTACCGCAAAACGGGACTCCACGGGATACTGTTCTTCTCCACCGTCGACCTCCTCCAGCCTCCATGGGCTACCGTCGACCTCCTCCAGCCTCCACGGGCTCCTGTTCATCCAGCCTCCACCGCGCGCTACTCCACCGGCTACTGTTCAACCACCCATCCACCGTCCACTGTTCATCCAGCCCTCCACACCACTGGGTCCTGTTCAACCACCCCTCCACGGGCACCCCTCCACCTTCTACTGTTCATCCAGCTCTCCACCACACCATGGGGTCCTGTTCATCCAGAGGCAACGCCACCGCTCACTGTTCATCCAAACCCCCCCACAACGCTCACTGTTCATCCTAGAGGCAGCATCGATCGGCTTCAGTTAGCAGCAGTAGCGAAGGAATCGCTCGATCAGGTTCAGTTAACAGCCATCGATCGATCGCTCGGGTTCAGTAACGCGTAGCCTGCAGTGCAATCGCTCGGGTTCAGTTAGAGCCCAACGCCTCGCTCGGGTTCAGTTAGAGCCAACGCCTCGCACACATGCGCGTACGTGTACGAGAGAAACGCGCATCGCTCGGCCCCGACCTCCCACCGTAACCGGGAACTCCCTGAAATTTTCCTCGCCCTCGCTTCTACCACGGTTTTTTCCGTCATGGACGGCCCAAAGAATGTCATGCAGCTGCGTCTCCGGCCCGCCCAGGACGAAAAGCCCATTTTCTGTCATGATTTTTTGTCATAGAAGTAGGAGCCCACCACATCTATGATGATACCGGGTTTTTTCACAATTATTGTCATAGAAGTGTCATATGTATGACAGAATTTTTTTTCGTTCGGCCCAAAATGTCACGGATGTGTCTTTTTTGTAGTGGGAGCTCCAGGGGGACCACAAGGCAGGGGGCGCCCCCACCCTTCTGGAAAGGGTGTGGGCCCCCTGGCCTTGATTCTTTCGCCATTATTTTTTATATTTTCCAAAAATAATCTCCGTGAAGTTTCAGGTCATTCCGAGAACTTTTGTTTCTACACATAAATAACACCATGGCAATTCTGCTGAAAACAACGTCAGTCATGGTTAGTTCCATTCAAATCATGCAAGTTAGAGTCAAAAACAAGGGCAAACGTGTTTTGAAAACTAGATACGATGGAGACGTATCAGGTTTCCGCACGCATGCGTCACATCATGGTAAAGAGGCGGCTCACGCCTTCCGCATAAAAAGAGGGAGGCGTGGAGGCGCGGCTCATTTACTGGGTGGACTCGGGTCGCAGTCTTCAAGGCGCCCACTGTCGGTGTCAAAACCGGCGGATCTCGGGTAGGGGGTCCCGAACTGTGCGTCTAGGATCGATGGTAACAGGAGACGGGGGACACGTTGTTTACCCAGGTTCGGGCCCTCTCTATGGAGGTAATACCCTACTTCCTGCTTGATTGATCTTGATGAATATGAGTATTACAAGAGTTGATCTATCACGAGATCGTGATGGCTAAACCCTAGAAGTCTAGCCTATGACTATGGTAATGAGTATATCATTTCCGGACTAACCCCTCCGGTTTATATAGACACCGGGGATATCTAGGGTTTTCATGGAGTCGGTTACATAAGAAGGAATCTTCACAATTGGTCGCCCAACTTGCCTTCCACGCCAAGTAGAGTCCAATCCGGTCACGAGTACGGTCTTCGGCCTTCACGTCTTCACAAGCCATCAGTCCGGCCCATGGATAACATGCCGGACGCCCGAGGACCCCTTAGTCCAGGACTCCCTCAGTAGCCCCCGAACCAGTCTTCAATAGCGAGGTGCTCGACACACATATTGTCTTCGACATTGCAAGGCGGGTTCCCCCTTCAATGATCTCCAAGTAATGTATTCGGCCATTGATCCAATGTCGCCTCCTTGGCTTCTACACGTTAAATAATCTTCGCCCTCCACATGTCGAACGAATGTGGAAAGTCAGGGCATTTTTATGAATAACACCCTATCCACGTGAGGAAGAGCGCCTAGTTAAAGAGATTGGATCCTAGATCCATTCAGCGCTACGCAGAAGAAATCCCCAGAGAATGCTTAGGAGAAACCATTCCAGCATGGCTAGTGTTCCCAGCTCCTCCGCTTGTCCCGGCCCAAAGAAAGGCGAGTGGGAGAGGTGTTTTGTGTCTCATAGCCAGTTGACGAAGTTGCAAACGCAGGGATTCCTTCCCCCTACAGATCTAGTACCTGTTCAAATGGGGCTAGCTTCCTTCAATGAGGGGACTCAGGCAGAGGACTTCCCCAATCCGTCAGGGGGAGAGCGAGTGTGTTTTGTCCCCTACTTGCTAAGAGGCGTTGGATTTCCAATCCATCCGTTCCTCCCAGGACATCTGGAGTACTACGGCCTCCAGCTGCACAACTTCACTCCGGCCTCCATTCTCCACATTGCGGGTTACGTCGCTTTATGCGAACTATTCCTGGGTGTCGAGGCTCATTTCGAGTTGTGGACGAAGTTGTTCCGTCTTGTCCCACGCAATCACGAATGGTCAATATTTGAAGTGGGCGGAGCCGAAGTATGGCGCCTCGCCGGTACCGGATACCCATCCGGCACACCAAGGAAGGCACCTGATGAATGGCCCTCCGAATGGTTCTGTATTGAGGACGTCGCACTTCCCGAGCCGGTTCGAAATGGTCTTCCTGAATTTGCGAGCGTCCCGCTGAAGAAACGCCACCGTTGGCGTCCCCGGAACCTTGAAGAGGACGATGGCGCGGAGGTTCGTCAGCTGATGAGCAAGATAAAAGAGCTCACTCAGTCCGGACTCACAGTAATCGAGGTTATGGCGATCTCCATAGTGTGAGGGGTTCAGCCGCTCCAATACAGGGGGCTTCCAATGTGGCACTACAATGGGGAGGATGGCGCCTCTTGCTGCTGTCGGAAAGGTCCGGATGACCCTGCCGCTTTGGCCAAGATATTAGCCGAACTGTTTAAAGGGGAGGAAAAGGAATTTCTTCGCATCAAACTCAGAGACGGGTACTCCATGTATAACCCTCCCAGTTGGGTAAGGCCCGACCCCTCTGTTTTTACTCCTTCCATCTCCGAATTGTCTTTGATAAATTTCTAGTTTGTTTGCTTATGACAGCACTGGCGAAAGGTCACCGAGGGATTTTATAGTCCCGCCCCACAGCCGGAGGATCACAACCGAGAGCTTGATCCCGGGTTTGAAGAGGATCCGGATATATTTGTGGTGCTCGCGGAGGGGGTGTTTTACCAGACGAGCTATGATGGCACAGAAGTGGCCATCATCGCCGACTACCCTAGCCTTCTTCCTGCTTCACAGGTAAGTAATCAAGAAACACCTTCTCTGAAAGGGTGTTCTTACTCTGCCTCACCCACTGCCATGTCGCGCGTTCTACAGGGGAGGCGTTTGACGATACCGAGGAAACCGGTTCCTGCGCCGGGCAGGCCTTCGAAGAGGAGGGCCGGTGAAGGCACTGCCGGACCTTCATCGAGGAGGTACGGATAAATATATTTTTCAGTGGCCGCGTCCAATTGTGACCTATGCGCCTATTTGATTACAGGAAAAAGGTTCGCCGAACTGTGTCTGGGGGTCCGGCCGGCTGCGCTCCCAACAACCAAGATTTAGATCCAGTTGGGGAGATGGGGGCCAATGTAAGAACAAAGCTGGCTGCCCTTCGGCCGAGGGTTCGGACAATATGTCTGTTACCAACTCGGAAGTAGAGAGCGCCATGAATCATCGGCGGTGCAGGGCTGTTTTACGAGACCCGAAGTTCTCGGACGAGGCATTTAATGCCTTTAGCTCGGGCGACGCATACATCCGAGCTGCTCGAGATGGGCTTAGAAAATCCACGAGGCAATATCTGACAGATGTTCAGGTAAGTTTCCATTGTCAAAAAAGGATAGCCATATACCCGTAGCCCCCAAGACTAAAAGCAGCTGGCACGACTGATTTAAGGATTGTTGAACAACCAGGTCCTCGCAGAGAAGAATGGTCTGCTAGCCCAAGAGCTAGGGCAGTGTCGGACGCAGCTAAAAGCTGCTACCGCCGAACTGGGAGACTTGAAGAAGTCGTCCTCTGGTATTGTTCCCTTCCACCAAGGAACAATTAATTGTGTACCCACTGCGCTAATGTTGCTGATGATTTCGCATAATAGGGCCGTCTGACCAACTTGCAGAGAAGCTGAAGGTCGCCCAAGATGGAGAAAAAGAGGCGAAAAGGCAACACACCACAGGCGAGCGTGTGCTGACCCGTGTCAGAGATGAGAAAAGCAAGCTACAGGATTCCAACACTGCATTGGGTGAAGAGTTGAAAGATGTTAGAGCCCAGCTAGCCGCTTCCGTGAAGGAGAACAAAGAACTGTGGGGCGGTATCTTCAGTATGTATCCGAACTATTTATGAATTTAGCTCAGAGATGAATGGCACCGATATAGTCATGTTTGCAGGTGTACTGACGGGCCGTCCTGGAGAGGAGGTGTCCGGATCATCGAGTGGTCTGCTGCAGAGGCTGTCACAAGTGCACAAGCATGCTCGGCTAGCCATGCGGAGCGTGGCTAAGGCCTTATGGCCGTCTGACTCCCCTCCAGGAAGTATGGAGGAGCTGATAGAGCTGTTCAAGGGAGCACGATGGAGTATCCGTCTATGGAAGATATCGGCCTGCCGAGAGGGTGCGCGGAAAGCCTGGGCCATGGTGAAAACGCGATATACCAAGCTTGACCCGAACCACATGGCCAGGGTCGGACCACTAGGGTCAAATGGGGAAGAAATTCCCATTAGTTTAGTATATGACCAAGTAGAGGTGGCCGCCAAATATTCCCAACATGATTGTAAGTTAGACCGCCTGTTGGACGGTATAGAGAGGGAAGTGTTTGAGTCCAAGTGACTATGTATTTTCCTTGCCCTTTGTAATTCTAGCTAAATTGTATAGCATTTGTCATGGCAGACCTTTTGGCTTCAACCTCCGGGCTCAAGGGTGCGGAGTGTTTTCGGATACCCTCGCGGCCGAATAAGCCGGGGCATGCCTGGAAAACTAGGCGTAGGGGTCATAGTTGCTTGAACAGACAAGTTGTATTCTGCTAGTTATGTTATATTACATTTGAGTCGTAAGAAACATCTTCCAGAGAGAATAGTACCGTTAAGGGTTCCTTTCCCTGGGTGTGCATGTATTAATGTACATGTCCGAGTTGTGATGGAAGAAAAATCACCGTTTCTGTAACTTCTGGGGGTTACCAATGGAGTAATTGAAAAAAACGTCTTTAATTCACTGACCGAATATTCCCTTAAGAACGCTAGCTTTCGGCTTCACCCAGTCTGAGGTGCACATCCGGATGACCCGGCAGTAACAATCGCAGAGGTGCTCCCTTTATGCCCTAGCCGAACTAACAGGAACGTAGGGCATAAGCACAGGAGCCAGGAAACCCAGCTTGGCCAAAACATAAGTCATATCGATGCATATAGTGGTGAAGAAAAGGTACATATGGAAGAACTCATATGTCGAGAGCTTGGTGCTCGAAGAGTAATGATAAAAAGCTTCTGTCTAAGAAGCCCCCGGGTATAATGAACATACATTTTTAAAATATGTATGTGTTAGCGGTGTAGCCGTACCGAAACTTTAAAGTGAAGAGGAAAAAGGTTATCGGAAAAGCGAGAAAAATAATGGAAACTATAGGGGAGAAGGAGATGAACTAGGAGTTCGGCGCTAGGCATAGAATCTTCTGAGTCTGGCCGCGTTCCAAGGGTTCGGCTCGAGGCGATTGTCTGATGCATCACGAAGACGGTACACTCCTCCAGTGAGAACTTCGTCAATTATGAATGGACCCTCCCATTTGGGCTTGAGCTTGTGTGACTCCCAAGTTTTTATTTGGTTTTTTTAAAGATTTTTATTTGACTTGAGGGGAGTGATTTAAATTTTTCTTCAAGAGAACTCTCCCTCTCATATATTTTTCTTTATGGCAAAAGTTTTATTTGGATTCAACCAAGATCTGTTTTTGGTCTTGGAGGTTCTTGCCTTTCATTTGGACTCAAGACAAAATGTTTAATGTCTTTCATTTGGGAATATAACTTTTGAAAATCTTTTTTGGAAATGCACTATGGCTTTTGGAAAACTCCTTTGCCACTTTCCACCATTCCTTCTTGCCATGGCCTTAATGCAAATGCTCTCTCCTAACTCCTCCCTCACCTTTGGATCATGATTTGCATCAAATCCAGCAAGTTGAACCTCCCCATGTGATTATTTCCATTTAAATCTTATTCAAATAAATTTCTGCCTTCTCTTCTAGCACTTTGGGATTTACAAAGGAACTCCACTTTCTGTCTTGATTTTGGCCACCAAACCTTTTTTCCGCTCCTAGTCCTTTGAACCCTCAACCAAGATCCATGAAGATCCACTGGTCTTCAGTTCAAATTTTTCAAACTACACTTGCTGCAAGTTTGGACCAGATTTGTCAAATTTGGTGAAATTCATTCAAAACCTTCTCCAAAAATTCCAAGTAAAATCATGCAGCCTCTGGGTGCATTGAGTGGTCATCTCACCAAGTTACAGCTCCAGAAAAATTTATCTCATTGCAAAAACCTACTGTCGAACACCTGCAGTGCACTGTCTTTGTCACATTCAGAAAATTCAGAGTTTCAGTCAGTGGCTTGCTGTCGTTTTCTTCAGAGAAGGACGTCGATCTCGCCAGTGCCACCGCGTCGCCTTGCTCCTCGTCCCCGCCCTCTTGTTCCTGCACCGCACGAACGCCTGGCGCCTTGCGGGCGTCGGCGACGAGCAGCAGAAGGTGCGCCGCCCCGTGACCGACGCCGGCGGCGGCTTTGCGGACGCCAGCGGGAGACACGGCGCCGACGACGCCACCCAGCGCTGCCCAAACCACCGGAGCTCGCCGCGTGGCCTTCCACTCCCCAGAATGCGCTGTCGCTCTCGTCGTGAACCGCAGGGCGCGGAGCGCGCTCTCTGCCGCTGTTGAGCCCGTGCGGTCACCTCACCGTGGACCGACGCCATTACGCCGAGACCAGCCCCGTTTAGCTGTGGAACGACTCCAGTAACCTCCACTGATGCTGCCTGGCTGCTCAAACCACCTGCCAATCCACTGCTCCGCCGTAATCTCTCGCCGGAGATTCTCCGTTCATGGCCACCCCGTCGATCTGCCTATAAATAGAGGCCCCGAGCTTCAACTCGAGCACCCACCATCCCTGCACTTCCCCTAGAGCACGCCTAGACACTGGAAGGACCCCGAGGAGGTCTCCTTCCTCGACTCCGGCCGCCGCGACCCGCCACGGGATCCAGCCCGATTCGCCCCCGTGTGTGCTCTTCTGCCTCCATTCTCTTGCCAACAGCTTCACCTTGTATCCCTTGTTCTGACCCGCGCCTCAATTCGTAATTTGCAGCCCTCCACCGGAGTTCCCCATCCTCACCTGAGCCGCCGTCCGCCGGAGATAGTGTCGCCGTCGACGTGTTGCTCCCCGTTGGACGAGTCCACCAACCACCGACGCGGAAGAAGACGCTGAAGCTCTTGGTACCCTCCGTTTCTCCTAACTCGTCGTGGTTCGACGCCGGCGTCCACCGCAGTCTTCGGGCGCCGGCGAGCTTTTCAAACCTGACATGTGGACCCCGCGTGTCAGCCTCTGTTCTTTTATTCGTGAACCGTTTCCTGTTGGCGCCTTCGGGCAAATACGTTTTCTCCTTTGCGCTTGCGCATTCCCAACCGAAGCGTTTTCTGTTTTCTTAGTTAAAACCCTGGAACTTTTCTGTTTCATTACAGAAAGGTCCCTGGACAGAAACCTTTATAACTTTTTAATAAAAAGGTACTTTTGGGTGATTCTTTTTATGTCTAGTTTTTTCAAATTTTCAAATTTTTTCTGACAATCTTCAAATTTTGTCTAGTTTTTTATGGGATTTATCTGAAAAATATTTGGCAAAGTTTCTGTGCATGTGTTGGTTTTCACGTTAGTATCCGTTTGGTGATTGCCGTAGGTTCCGGGAGAGGTGACGGAGCCGCGAACTTCGCCGAGCTAGACTCCGACTTCTCCGAACCAGGCAAGCATGTTTTGAACATTTGATATGACAGGTGTTTTGCATGTTTGCGTGGAAGTTGGTGCGTGGCATATGAGTGTCGGTAAATACCTCGTTGCTTGTAAGGCAACTACCCGATTGTTCCAAAGTCGTGATGATCTCTGATGAGAGATGGCCTAATCATGTGGTGAAATGAAGGGCAGCAAGGGGGTACTGTTGTAGCATGCCAGCCTTGCGTCATCCGACTTTCTCCGACGTTAACGTGGTTGGAGCCACGTTATCGTTCTTCCTTTTTTTTCGCATGTTCCAAAGTTGCGATGATCTCTGATGAGAGATGACCAAATCATGTGGTGACATGAAGGGCAGCAAGGTGGTACTGTTGTAGCATGCCAGCCTTGCGTCATCCGACTTTCTCCGACGTTAATGTGGTTGGAGCCGCGTTATCGTTCCTCCCCCCTTCCGTGGTGCCACATGTCTCAATGCCAGGGATGCGGTTTAGTAAGTTGGTAACCTCTTTCCGTGTACACACCAAACAGAGAGTCCGGGATGATGGTACCTTGGCCCAGGATTAAAGCCAGTCATCCGGTCAGGGGGCATGGGTGTTTCCGGTTGGGACCGAGAGGGGGGGCACCCCCTTAAAGCGCGCGTATAGAAATTTGATCCCATGCTACGCGAGGTTGTAGCCTCCCCGTCTCAAGGTTTTTCTTGAACGATGCTTAGGGTGATCCCTGGCTTCGGATGGTTGAATTGGGTGTGTACTGGTTAGACGTGTTTCTTCCAAATCACCGTAGACGGAACTAGTCCCCGTGACTACTGAAATCCGTTGGCTGTGGTTAAGTACAAACTCTGTAGAGTCAATTGTTTCCATATCATCGTATCCATGATCAAAATGAAAACATTATTATCCATATCTATCCGCGTGGAAAACTTGCTCCCGGTGAACAAGCTCAAGTGGTAATCCAGTTTTATTGTTATTCCTGTGGATGGACTAACCCTATATTTGTTTCATGCTCGTGATAAATTATGTTCCCCAACTGTGGTATTATTGAGCTGTGATATAAGCCCTTTATGTGACGTCGCGCAGACGTCCGACTGTGGCGTGTTTTTGTTTCTTACGTTAAATATAAGCCCTGTATGTGATGTCGCTCAGACGTCCGACTGTGGCATGCACCGTCTTTTCTTTTTGTCATAAGCCCTTTATGTGGTGTCGCCTCGACGCCCGACTGTGGCATTATTATTCCGCATTTTCCGCTCGAGGAGTCTTTCAGACACTCGTTTGGCACCAGTATTATTATTCCGCATTTTTCGCTCGAGGAGTCTTTCAGACACTCGCTTGGCACCAGTATTACTATTCTGCAGTTTCCGCTCAAGGCGTCATTCAGACCCTCGCTTGGCACCCAGCATTTATTACCTCTATGCCTGAATCGTACTGGTTAACTTATTCATGTACTTCATGTTCGCATTTGTTATATCTTATGTCCGAACTGTCTTGCGAGTACTTTCATAGTACTCACCTGGCTTGTTGATTTGGCCAGATGTTGACGAAGGCGATCTCTTGGATGAAGAGTTTGATAGCGCGTCCGATGCCTAGAGGAGTCCCAGTCAGTCCTGCGCGATCCCGGTTTTGGTCACTTGTTTTGTATACGCTTCCGCCACCCGCAATAAGTCTTCTCGAGCCTCACTCCGACGCTCGAAGAGCTGTAGTCTTCTGGAATCATATCACTCGCTTCGCGGTGATATCTCCACCACCGTTATTATCGTGAGTTAGTAGTTTGCCACCCTATCCGCCGTTTTGTTTATCGGCGGGCATGTAATAAATTGTTGGGCAGTCTCTGCTCAACCTTGTATTATATTTAGTACTCCTGGTATTTTTTCTTCTGTGACCAAGATATTGTCTACCAGTGAGAAGGAATTCTTCCTCGCTGGTCCGTAAAAGGGATTGGTCTCTCAATAATTATTTTATTGAAAAACTGGTCGTGACAAGCTTGGTATCAGAGCCAGGCTGACTGTAGGAGGCCACTAGGTGCGATCGCTAATCGGTTATTAGCATCTCTTGTGCTTTTTCAGCATTTTGCAATTGTAGCTATTTTCTGTTGGTCATCATAAATTTATGATATGACTACTCAGAATTTTTGCCTAGTTTTGTAGATGGCTGGCAGCAGCTGTGAGAATCGAGTGTTCACCAACGTGCCCGAGGGGTTTGTCAAGCTCCTCGTCTCCATCACCAAGCTCGCGATCGGGCCAGCAGCTCGCCCGGAGTTCACACTCTATCAGCACAAGCTCAGTGACGACGTGTCTATGCACCAAGCCGTGGTGCAGTTCAGGGGAGGACGATCTGCTGCTCGCCACTTCCGTTTTTCGGGAAGGGCCATGCCTACGGAGAGGCATGCCATGCAGATGGCTGCCCGCGAGGCGATAGCTCGCCTTCGGGACATCCTTCCTACGATGAAGACTCGTCGCTACCGCTACCTCCCATGCCATGTGCCGTACACCAGCCACTATGCGTTTGCCTGCCATCGGGGAGAAAGAGACGAAGGCATCGAGATGGTTGTGGAGTATCTCAAGGCTCTGGAGGAGTCTTTCGACAACCTCGTAGATGATCTGGTGGCTGCCCGCATGGACTTAGTCCGGGGCGGTCCTGCCAGCAGGAAGGAGCTTCTCCACACGGCGCCGCCTCTGACATTCATCTCGTCTTCAGCCTCGTATGCACCGGCCGTTTTGGCCACTGCTCACCGTCTGCCTACCACTGAGGAGTTCGACCGAGTCATTGCTCCTACACCAGTATGAGCCGCACCGCCTGCCGCACGCGCTCTACCACCAGTCGCCCCCGCACCATCACCGCAGCGCAGCGTTACGCGCCAGGAGCCAGCTAGAGAGGAGGTGGAGGTTGACTCTCCTGGACCGCTAAGCCTTGCCATCGGCAAGGGGAAGGAGATCTTCACCATCTCCGACTGAGAGCACCGAGTAGCCGCGTATTATGTCTGCTTGTATGATGTGTTGTTTTATCTGTACGCTAGTTTGTATTGGTGTGTTTGCTGCCTTCCGAAGTAGTACGCTAGTTTTAATAACATGTCAGGATTGTGTACGCGCATCCTGAGTGCTGTATCATGTGTTTGCTTTTCGCATGTAAGTTTTTTGTTAAGCACTTCTTCTCCACGAAAATCATTTGTGTTTCCTTGAAAACCTTGAACCGTTTTAATTGTTGCCTTTGCGAGATTTCCTTGTGCTACACAGTTTCTCATGGGTTTTGCAAATAATACCCCAGACTGGAAAAATGTCTCGCCCATGGACTCGCTCCATGCCCAACCAGCCAGAAGAGGTTTACGGGACACAGACCAGCAACAATTTCACTCAGGGCCAGTCCAGCCAACAAGACAGCGAAGCAGCACTGTCTCAAGTATGTCGTCTCTTCGAGCAAAGTCAGCAACAACACCAAGAGATGATGAACCATGTCATCAACATGGGAAACCACCACGAACACTATCAACCACATTCCAAGTTATCCGAGTTACAGAAGACTCGCCCCTCAACTTTTGCTCACACCGATAGGCCGCTGGAAGCCGATGATTGGCTTCGTGAGATTGAAAGGAAACTGATTATTGCTCAGTGCTCAGATCATGAGAAGGTGCTTTATGCGCCACACTACCTTACTGGAGCAGCCGCAGCATGGTGGGAAAACTTCCTACACATGCATCCCAGGGAACACAACATCACCTGGGAAGAGTTCAAGGAAGGCTTCCGTGGGGCACACATCCCCAGGAGCATCTTAAAGATCAAGAAGAGAGAGTTTGATGACCTGAAGCAAAGAGGCATGTCTGTGACAGAGTACAATGGTCAGTTCACCCAGCTGTCTCGTTATGCCTACGACGAGCACATGACAGAAAGCAAGAAGATGGAAAAATTCTTGGATGGCCTGGCACCAGCACTGAGATGCCAATTGATTGTGCACACCTTTCCGGATTTTAAGACGCTGGTGGACAAGGCCATCACCTTGGAGAATGAGCGCCGTAGTCTGGAAGATATCCGCAAGCGAAAGAGGGACAAGACGACCCTTGCCCGCAGCAACCGAGGCAAGACTGAGGTCCCAAGGACAGACGCAAGGAGAACCACGACTACTGAGCCAAGGCCCGTCGGACAGTTTCATGCCAGGGATAAGGAGTACACATACCGTCCAGGGGTCACCTGCTATGCTTGTGGTCAGCAAGGGCATTATGCTAAACAGTGCCCGAAGCCAAGAGACTCGGCACCCAAGCCGAACAATGGTGGAAACAATCCCGCCCCCAAGCGCAACAACTTCAATCCCAACAACAACCACAAGAAGGGTCACTTGAACCATGTGACCTGGGAAGAAGCACAGAATGCCCCAGACATCATGCTCGGTACGTTCCCTGTCAACACAATACCTACCACGGTTTTGTTTGATTCTGGAGCTTCCCATTCGTTCGTTTCGAAGAGTTTTGTTTCGCAACATGGTTTTCCGATACTTCCCTTGGAAAAATCTATGATCATCAAGTCCCCCGGAAATAAGCAAATCGCTCAGGGTTACTGCCAAGGAGTGGTCATTGAGTTCGAAGGACTACAATTCCACGCGAATCTCATCGTGCTGGAAAGTAAAGGATTGGATGTCAATTTAGGGATGGACTAGTTGACCACCAACAAGGGATTCATTGACTGCTTCAATCGGACAGTGATTCTCACACACCATCAAGGCAAGACAATAAGAGTTTCCGCTCAAGAAAGGCCACGATCACAGAAACCAAAACTGAACAAAATGGACATTGCAGAACTGAGAAAAGTTCCAGTGGTATGCGAATTTCCTGATGTGTTCCCTGAAGAACTACCAGGCATACCACCAGACCGAGAGATAGAATTCAGCATTGAACTAGCACCTAGCACCGCTCCCATTTATAAGAAGCCGTATAGAATGGCACCCTCGGAATTGGTGGAGTTGAAGAAGCAGATAAAGGAATTATTGGACAAGGGGTTTATACGAGCCAGCTCCTCACCATGGGGTTCGCCTGTGTTGTTCGCCAAGAAGAAGGATGGGACATTGAGACTGTGCATAGACTATCGAGCCCTCAATATGGTCACCATCAAAAACAAATACCCGATGCCACGGATAAATGATTTTTTTGACCAGCTCGTACAAGCTAAGGTATTTTCAAAGATTGATTTGAGATCGGGATACCATCAACTGAAGGTACGGACAGAGGATATCCCCAAGACAGCATTCACTTCCAGATATGGGTTATACGAGTTCACAGTGATGCCTTTTGGTCTAACGAACGCCCCCGCATATTTCGTCCACCTCATGAACAAAGTGTTCATGAAATTCATGGACAAATTTGTGGTGGTATTCATTGACGATATTCTGGTTTACTCAAGGACACCCGAAGAGCATGCTGAGCACCTCAGAATTGTTTTGGGAGAATTGAGGAAACATCAATTGTACGCCAAGTTTAGCAAATGTGAATTTTGGCTAAGACAAGTTGGTTTCTTAGGCCATATACTGAACCAAGAAGGCGTAGCCGTAGACCCAGAAAAGGTCAAGGCCATACTGGACTAGAAACCGCCCGCCAACGTCACAGATGTGCGGAGTTTCCTAGGAATGGCCGGATATTACAGGAGATTTATTGAAGGATTCTCCACTGTGGCGAAACCTATGACCCAACTACTCAAGAAGGACAAGAAATTTGAATGGACGGAAGCATGCGAACAGAGCTTCCAAGAACTCAAGAAGAAGCTGACAACCGCACCGATCTTAACTGTACCAGACATACACAAAAGTTTTGAGGTGTATTGTGACGCGTCCCGAAAAGGTCTCGGATGTGTACTAATGCAGGATGGCAAAGTTGTCGCATATGCCTCCAGGCAACTGCGAAAACATGAGGAAAATTACCCAACACATGACTTGGAGCTAGCAGCAGTCATACATGCACTCAAGGAGTGGAGGCACTTTCTGTTGGGAAATCGTTGTGAAATATATACGGACCATAAGAGCCTCAAATATATCTTCACACAGCCAGAGCTGAATTTACGCCAATGACGCTGGTTGGAACTGGTCAAAGACTATGACATCGGCATCCACTACCACCCAGGGAAAGCAAATGTAGTGGCCGATGCCCTTAGTCGAAACCCCAGCCCGGACAATGACGGTCCGCAAAACTTGAGGCCTGAGTTTCAGCGAGAGTTCGCTAGGCTCAACATGATGTTAGTCTCCGAGGGCACCGTATCAAATCTGGAGATACAACCCACCTTGGTGGAACGAATTAAGAAGGCTCAACAGGGACATCCCAGCATCGAAGGCATAAAGAAGAAAATGAATCTTAGTAAGACTTCAGAGTTCGTCACAGACAGTGAAGGAACATTGTGGTACCGGAGACAGACTTTGCGTACCTAACATTGAGGAACTCAAGCAACAGATCTTGACGGAGAGCCAAACCGCTCCATACTCGATCCATCCTGGAGGAACCAAAATGTACAAGGACATCCAGGAAAGATTTTGGTGGCACGGTATGAAAAGAGATATAGCCACATTTATTGCATGTTGCGATTCATGTCAGCGCATCAAGGCCGAGCACCAAAAGCCAGCAGGGCTACTCCAGCCTAACAGGATACCGGAATGGAAATTGGATGAAATAGGAATGGACTTCATTGTCGGATTACCCCGATCACAACGCGGAAATGACGCCATATGGGTCATCACGGACCGACTAACCAAGGTTGCTCATTTCATTCTCGTGAAGACTACCTACTCCACACAAAGACTGGCAAAACTTTATCTATCTCGTATTGTTTGCTTGCACGGAGTCCCAAAGACTATAATATCAGACCGAGGCACCCAATTCGTCTCCAAATTTTGGGATCACCTACAACAAGCTCTGGGCACACAACTAGCTTTCAGTACAGCATACCACCCTCAGACTGATGGACAAACGGAACGTGTAAACCAAATCCTAGAGGATATGCTAAGAGCCTGTTTGCTCACCTATGGATTCAGTTGGGAAGAGAGTTTGCCGTATGCCGAATTTGCGTACAACAACAGTTACCAAGCCAGCTTGCAAATGGCACCCTTTGAAGCATTGTACGGACGGAGGTGTCGTACCCCACTGAATTGGTCAGAAACAGGGGATAGCCGTATCTTCGGCCCAGACATGCTTAAAGAGGCCGAGAAAAAAGTTAAACAAATCAGGGACAGACTCAAGACAGCGCAGAGCCGACAAAAGAGCTACTATGATCAGAAGCATCGTGAGGTCAGCTTTGAACCCGGTGATTCCTTATACCTCCGAGTATCTCCCAAGATTTATTGGACCATTTTGTGTGAAGGCACGAAGAGGCACGGTAGCCTACCAACTAGACCTCCCCAAGGAGCTGTCAGACGTCCATGACGTATTCCACGTCTCGCAGTTGAGGAAATGCGTGAGTAACCCGGAGAAACATGTACCTCATGAGAACATTGATATGCAACCAGATCTCACCTACAGAGAAAGGCCAGTAAAGATCCTAGAAGAGTCTGAGCGGAGGACCCGTCAGAAAACAACAAGATTTTTCAGGGTTCAGTGGAGCAACCACACTGAGGATGAAGCCACATGGGAAAGGGAAGATTTCCTCCGAGCAGAGTATCCATATCTATTTGAGGATCAGCAGAAATCTCGAGGACGAGATTTTTCCTAAGGGGGTAGGTGTTGTGACACCCAAGTTTTTATTTGGTTTTTTTTAAGATTTTTATTTGACTTGAGGGGAGTGATTTAAATTTTTCTTCAAGAGAACTCTCCCTCTCATATATTTTTCTTTATGGAAAAAGTTTTATTTGGATTCAACCAAGATCTGTTTTTGGTCTTGGAGGTTCTTGCCTTTCATTTGGACTCAAGACAAAATGTTTAATGTCTTTCATTTGGGAATATAACTTTTGAAAATCTTTTTTGGAAATGCACTATGGCTTTTGGAAAACTCCTTTGCCACTTTCCACAATTCCTTCTTGCCATGGCCTTAATGCAAATGCTCTCTCCTAACTCCTCCCTCACCTTTGGATCATGATTTGCATCAAATCCAGCAAGTTGAACCTCCCCATGTGATTATTTCCATTTAAATCTTATTCAAATAAATTTCTGCCTTCTCTTCTAGCACTTTGGGATTTACAAAGGAACTCCACTTTCTGTCTTGATTTTTGCCACCAAACCTTTTTTCCCCTCCTAGTCCTTTGAACCCTCAACCAAGATCCATGAAGATCCACTGGTCTTCAGTTCAAAATTTTCAAACTACACTTGCTGCAAGTTTGGGCCAGATTTGTCAAATTTGGTGAAATTCATTCAAAACCTTCTCCAAAAATTCCAAGTAAAATCATGCAGCCTCTGGGTGCATTGAGTGGTCATCTCACCAAGTTACAGCTCCAGAAAAATTTATCTCATTGCAAAAACCTACTGTCGAACACCTGCAGTGCACTGTCTTTGTCACATTCAGAAAATTCAAAGTTTCAGTCAGTGGCTTGCTGTCGTTTTCTTCAGAGAAGGACGTCGATCTCGCCAGTGCCACCGCGTCGCCTTGCTCCTCGTCCCCGCCCTCTTGTTCCTGCACCGCATGTACGCCTGGCGCCTTGCAGGCGTCGGCGACGAGCAGCAAAAGGTGCGCCGCCCCGTGGCCGACGCCGGCGGCGGCTTTGCGGACGCCAGCGGGAGACACGGCGCCGACGACGCCACCCAGCGCCGCCCAAACCACCGGAGCTCGCCGCGTGGCCTTCCACTCCCCAGAATGCGTTGGCGCTCTCGTCGTGAACCGCAGGGCGCGGAGCACGCTCTCTGCCGCCGTTGAGGCCGTGCAGTCACCTCACCATGGACCGACGCCATTACGCCGAGACCAGCCCCGTTTAGCTGTGGAACGACTCCAGTAACCTCCACTGATGCTGCCTGGCCACTCAAACCACCTGCCAATCCACTGCTCCGCCGTAATCGCTCGCCGGAGATTCTCCGTTCACGGCCACCCCGTCGATCTGCCTATAAATAGAGGCCCCGAGCTTCAACTCGAGCACCCACCATCCCTGCACTTCCCCTAGAGCACGCCTAGCCACTGGAAGGACCCCGAGGAGGTCTCCTTCCTCGACTCCGGCCGCCGCGACCCGCCACGGGATCCAGCCCGATTCACCCCCGTGTGTGCTCCTCCGCCTCCATTCTCTTGCCAGTCGCTTCACCTTGTATCCCTCGTTCTGACCCGCGCCTCAATTCGTAATTTGCAGCCCTCCACCGGAGTTCCCCATCCTCACCCGAGCCGCCGTCCGCCGGAGATAGTGTCGCCGTCGACGTGGTGCTCCCCGTTGGACGAGTCCACCACCCACCGATGCAGAAGAAGACGCTGAAGCTCTTGGTACCCTCCGTTTCTCCTAACTCGCCGTGGTTCGACGCCGGCGTCCACCGCAGTCTTGGGGCGCCGGCGAGCTTTTCAAACCTGACATGTGGACCAGGCGTGTCAGCCTCTGTTCTTTTATTCGCGAACCGTTTCCTGTTGGCGCCATCGGGCAAATACGTTTTCTCCTTTGCGCTTGCGCATTCCCAACTGAAGCGTTTTCTGTTTTCTCAGTTAAAACCCTGGAACCTTTCTGTTTCATTACAGAAAGGTCCCTGGACAGAAACCTTTGTAACTTTTTAATAAAAAGGTATTTTTGGGTGATTCTTTTTCTGACAATCTTCAAATTTTGTCTAGTTTTTTATGTGATTTATCTGAAAAATATTTGGCAAAGTTTCTGTGCATGTGTTGGTTTTCACGTTAGTATCCGTTTGGTGATTGCCGTAGGTTCCGGGAGAGGTGACGGAGCCGCGAACTTCACCGAGCTAGACTCCGACTTCTCCGAACCAGGCAAGCATGTTTTGAACATTTGATATGACAGGTGTTTTGCATGTTTGCGTGAAAGTTGGTGCGTGGCATATGAGTGTCGGTAAATACCTCGTTGCTTGTAAGGCAACTACCCGATTGTTCCAAAGTCGTGATGATCTCTGATGAGAAATGGCCTAATCATGTGGTGACATGAAGGGCAGCAAGGGGGTACTGTTGTAGCATGCCAGCCTTGCGTCATCCGACTTTCTCCGACTTTAACGTGGTTGGAGCCACGTTATCGTTCTTCCTTTTTTTCGCATGTTCCAAAGTTGCGATGATCTCTGATGAGAGATGGCCAAATCATGTGGTGACATGAAGGGCAGCAAGGTGGTACTGTTGTAGCATGCCAGCCTTGCGTCATCCGACTTTCTCCGACTTTAACGTGGTTGGAGCCACGTTATCGTTCTTCCTTTTTTTCGCATGTTCCAAAGTTGCGATGATCTCTGATGAAAGATGGCCAAATCATGTGGTGACATGAAGGGCAGCAAGGTGGTACTGTTGTAGCATGCCAGCCTTGCGTCATCCGACTTTCTCCGACGTTAATGTGGTTGGAGCCGCGTTATCGTTCCTCCCCCCTTCCGTGCTACCGCATGTCTCATTGCCAGGGATGGGGTTTAGTAAGTTGGTAACCTCTTTCCGTGTACACACCAAACAAAGAGGCCGGGATGATGGTACCTTGGCCCAGGATTAAAGCCAGTCATCCGGTCAGGGGGCATGGGTGTTTCCGGTTGGGACCGAGAGGGGGGGCACCCCCTTAAAGCGCGCGCATAGAAATTTGATCCCATGCTACGCGAGGTTGTAGCCTCCCCGTCTCAAGGTTTTTCTTGAACGATGCTTAGGGTGATCCCTGGCTTCGGATGGTTGAATTGGGTGTGTACTGGTTAGACGTGTTTCTTCCAAAACACCGTAGACGGAACTAGTCCCCGTGACTACTGAAATCCGTTGGCTGTGGTTAAGTACAAACTCTGCAGAGTCAATTCTTTCCATATCATCATATCCATGATCAAAATGAAAACATTATTATCAATATATATCCGCGTGGAAAACTTGCTCCCGGTGAACAAGCTCAAGTGGTAATCCAGTTTTATTGTTATTCCTGTGGATGGACTAACCCTATATTTGTTTCATGCTCTTGATAAATCATGTTCCCCAACTGTGGTATTATTGAGCTGTGATATAAGCCCTTTATGTGACGTCGCGCAGACGTCCGACTGTGGCATGTTTTTGTTTCTTACGTTAAATATAAGCCCTGTATGTGATGTCGCTCAGACGTCCGACTGTGGCATGCACCGTCTTTTTTTTTGTCATAAGCCCTTTATGTGGTGTCGCCTCGACGCCCGACTGTGGCATTATTATTCCGCATTTTTCGCTCGAGGAGTCTTTCAGACACTCGTTTGGCACCAGTATTATTATTCCGCATTTTCCGCTCGAGGAGTCTTTCAGACACTCGCTTGGCACCAGTATTACTATTCTGCAGTTTCCGCTCGAGGCGTCATTCAGACCCTCGCTTGGCACCCAGCATTTATTACCTCTATGCCTGAATCGTACTGGTTAACTTATTCATGTACTTCATGTTCGCATTTGTTATATCTTATGTCCGAACTGTCTTGCGAGTACTTTCATAGTACTCACCTGGCTTGTTGATTTGGCCAGATGTTGACGAAGGCGATCTCTTGGATGAAGAGTTTGATAGCGTGTCCGATGCCTAGAGGAGTCCCAGTCAGTCCTGCGCGATCCCGGTTTTTGGTCACTTGTTTTGTATACGCTTCCGCCACCCGCAATAAGTCTTCTCGAGCCTCACTCCGACGCTCGAAGAGCTTTAGTCTTCTGGAATCATATCACTCGCTTCGCGGTGATATCTCCACCACCGTTATTATCGTGAGTTAGTAGTTTGCCACCCTATCCGCCGTTTTGTTTATCGGCGGGCATGTAATAAATTGTTGGGCAGTCTCTGCTCAAGCTTGTATTATATTTTGTACTCCCGGTATTTTTTTCTTCTGTGACCAAGATATTGTCTACCAGTGAGAAGGAATTCTTCCTCGCTGGTCCGTAAAAGGGATTGGTCTCTCAATAATTATTTTATTGAAAAACCGGTTTTGACAGCTTGTCCTTTTTCTTCTCCGGCAGGCGTAGAATGAGTTCGCCAACATTGTAAGTCTTGGCCCATACTTCTCTGCTTTGGTATCTTCGAGCCTGCTGTTGATAGAATGCTGAATGGGCTTTTGCGACATCGCGTTCCTCCTCCAGGGCATCTAGGCTGTCCTGCCGATCGAGCCTGGCTTCTCTCTCTTCGTACATACGCACTCGAGATGAGTCGTGAATAATATCGCAGGGCAATACGGCCTCCGCGCCATACACCATGAAGAAAGGTGTGTATCTGGTAGTACGGTTGGGCGTGGTCCGCAGCCCCCAGAGTACGGATTCGAGCTCCTCTACCCAGTGCTTGTCTGATTCTTTCAAGGACCGCACTAGTCTGGGCTTGATGCTGCTCATAATGAGACCATTGGCTCATTCGACTTGACCATTGGTTTGTGGGTGATAGACGGAGGCGTAATCGAGTTTAATACCCAGATTAGTGCACCAGGTTTTCACCTCGTCGGCTGTGTAATTGGAGCCGTTGTTGGTGATGATGTTGTGTGGGACACCATAACGGTGCATAACGCCTGATATGAAGTCAATCACCGGGCCGGACTCAGCCGTTTTGACAGGTTTAGCCTCTATCCACTTAGTGAATTTGTCCACCATAACCAACAGATATTTTTTCTTATGGCTTCCCCCCTTAAGGGGTCCGACCATATCCAGACCCCAGACCGCAAAAGGCCAGGTAATGGGGATGGTTTGCAAGGTAGTTGGGGGCATGTGGCTTTGGTTGGCGAAGAGCTGGCATCCGACGCAGCGTTGGACAAGGTCCTGCGCGCCCGCTCGGGCTGTCGGCCAATAAAATCCAGTGCGGAAGGCCTTGCTAACTAGGGCCCGAGCTGCGGCATGGTGTCCGCCGAGGCCAGCGTGAATTTCCGCTAACAGCTGCCGCCCTTCTTCCTTGGAGATACATCTTTGAAGTACTCCGGTAGTGCTTTTCTTGTAGAACTCTCCGTCGTGGACCTTGGAGGCCTTTGAGCGCCTGACGATGTGGCGAGCCTCATTCTGGTCGTCTGGAAGCTCCTTCCTATCAATGTAGGCCAAGAAGGGTTTGGTCCACGGGGCAATGACTGCCATAATGAGATGGGCCAATGGTGTTATTTCGGTGGCTGAGCTCTCGGTACTGTCTGTATGTTCGGGATTTGAGGTTGTGTTCGGATCCGAACTGTGGTTGCCGCCCTCCCCTTGCCACACCACGGATGGCTTAAAGAGCCTTTCCAGGAAGATGTTAGGTGGGACGGGGTCGCGCTTAGCGCCGATGCGTGCCAGGACGTCCGCTGCTTGATTGCTTTCTCGATCAACATGGTGAAATTCAAGTCCTTCAAACCGAGCCGACATTTTTAATACGGCATTGCGATAAGCTGCCATCTTTGGATCTTTGACGTCAAATAGCCGTTTATCTGAGATATCACGAGGTTTGAGTCCCCGCGCACCTCCAGGCGTTGTATGCCCATGGATGAGGCCATCCGAAGACCATGCAGTAGGGCCTCGTATTCAGCTGCGTTGTTGGAGTCTGTGTATAATACCTGGAGTACGTACTGGACGACGTCTCCAGTAGGGGATGTTAATACGACTCCCACTCCTAGTCCTACCAACATTTTGGAACCATCAAAATACATGACCCGATTTGAGTATGCGCCGTACTCTTTAGGGAGTTCGGCCTCTATCCATTCGGCTTCAAAATCGGCAGCACTTGAGATTTGATGGCTCGGTGCGGCATGTATGTTATGTCGAATGGAAGTAGCTCTATGCCCCATTTGGCGATACGTCTCGTGGCATCGCGTTTGTTTATTATGTCGTTGAGTGGGACCTCGGAAGCCACCGTGATTGAACACTCCTGGAAGTAGTGTCGTAGCTTGCGGGATGCCATGAAAACTGCGTATGCTATCTTTTGGTAGTGGGGGTACCAAGATTTTCATGGTGTGAGGACAGTGGATACATAGTATACTGGCTTTTGAAGTGGGAATTTGTGTTCGTCCTGTTCTCGTTCAACGACAAGCACGGCGCTCACCACTTGATGTGTTGTCGATATGTATAGCAGCATGGGTTTACCTGTGTTTGGTGCGGCCAGGATTGGATTGCTTGTTAGGAGGGTCTTTATTTCCTCCAGTCCGGCAGTCGCCGCGTCTGTCCATTCGAAGTTATCCGTGCGCCGCAAGAGGCGATAGAGTGGTAGTGCGTTTTCTCCTAGTCTGGAGATAAAGCGGCTTAGTGCCGCCATGCATCCTGCCAGTTTTTGGACCTGTTTGAGGTTTGTTGGTGTAGCCAACTGTGACAGAGCTCGGATTTTAGCCGGATTTGCTTCGATTCCTCTATTGGAAACTATGAAGCCCATCAGTTTTCCAGCGGGGACGCCGAAGACACACTTCTCCGGGTTGAGCTTAATGTCATATGCCCGGAGGTTGTCGAACGTAAGACGTAAGTTGTCTATTAGTGTTTCGACATGCCTAGTCTTGATGACGACGTCATCAACATAAGCTTCTACCGTTTTGCCGATCTGTTTCTCCAGGCATGTTTGGATCATGCGTTGGTATGTCGCGCCGGCGTTCTTGAGCCCGAAGGGCATAGTATTGAAGCAGAATGGCCCGTATGGGGTAATAAATGCTGTTGCAGCTTGATCGGATTTCTTCATTTTGATTTGATGGTATCCGGAATATGCGTCGAGGAAACACAGTGAGTTGTGTCCTGCGGTGGAGTCAATGATTTGATCAATGCGGGGAAGGGGAAAAGGATCCTTAGGGTAAGCCTTGTTGAGATCCTTGAAATCGACACATAGGCGCCAGGATTTATCCTTCTTTGGTACCATTACCAGGTTTGCCAGCCAGTCCGAATGCTTGGCCAGCTCCTCCCCCATGGCTTGTCGCTTGGGTTCGGAAAAGCGCCGCAGTGTTTGCTTGACTGGTTAAAATCCCTTTAATATTTTGAGGCTATGTTCGGCCAACTTGTGTGGGATCCCTGGCATATCCGAAGGGTGCCAGGCAAATATGTCCCAGTTTTCGCGCAAGAACTCTCGTAGTGCGGCGTCAACTGTTGGGTTCAGTTGAGGCCCGATAGATGCTGTTTTCTTGGGGTCCGTTGGGTGGACCTGGAATTTGACTATTTCTTCTGCTGGTTTGAATGAGGTGGATTTGGGGCGTTTGTCGAGGATCACATCGTCCCTGACCACTGTGGAGCGTAGAGCAATTAATTCTTCAGCCGCGAGGGCTTCGGATAGCGCTTCCAGGGCCAGGGATGCGGTTTTGTTTTCAGCGTGGAGTGCCATGTCCGGATCACTGACGAGAGTGATTATACCGTTTGGTCCGGGCATTTTGAGCTTCATATACCCGTAGTGAGGTATAGCTTGGAAGCGTGTAAAAGCATCCGGCCCCAACAGGGCGTGATATCCGCTGCTGAAAGGGGCCACTTGGAAGGTTATTTCTTCGGACCGATAGTTCTCCGGCGTGCGGAATACCACGTCAAGTGTGATTTTGCCCGCGCACCATGCCTCCCGACTAGGAATAATTCCCCGGAAGGTTGTTGTCGGTGTCAAAACCGGCGGATCTCGGGTAGGGGGCCTGAACTGAGTGTCTTAGGCGGATGGTAACAGGAGGCGGGGGACACAATGTTTACCCAGGTTCGGGCCCTCTCGATGGAGGTAATACCCTACTTCCTGCTTGATTGATCTTGATGATATGAGTATTACAAGAGTTGATCTACCACGAGATCGTAGAGGCTAAACCCTAGAAGCTAGCCTATGATTATGATTGGTGTTGTCCTATGGACTAAACCCTCCGGTTTATATAGACACCGGAGGGGACTAGGGTTACACAGAGTCGGTTTCAAGGGAGGAGATCTACATATCCGAATTGCCAAGCTTGCCTTCCACGCAAAGGAGAGTCCCACCCGGACACGGGACGAAGTCTTCAATCTTGTATCTGCATAGTCCAACAGTCCAGCCAAAGTATATAGTTCGGCTGTCCGAGCACCCCCTAATCCAGGACTCCCTCAGTAGCCCCTGAACCAGGCTTCAACGACGATGAGTCCAGCGCGCAGATTGTCTTCGGCATTGCAAGGCGGGTTCTTCCTCCGAATACTCCATAGAAGATTTTGAACACAATGATCGTGTCCGGCTCTGCAAAAAAAATTCCACATACCACCGTAGAGAGTATAATAATTCCACAAACCTAATCTGCTAACAAATTTCATAGCATGACATCACGACACAGCCCGGTCATTATTCGAACCATTTTTCTCAACCAGCCTGCCACTTCACGTGTTGCGAGGCGGTTTTATTGGCACGTCTTGTCGAAACAGAGATCGTGTTCCCCTTATCACGGGATTCTCATCAACACGAGTGCGGGTAAACCAATCGTGCCCGCTGGTATGATTCCTCGATTTTAGGCAAGTTCCAAACGGCCACGCGGAGGACGCTTGATATTCACCCTCTTTATAAAGAGGCCAAGGCCTGTCCTTTTCTTCTCGCGCTCGATCCTTCCCTTCCCCCACCTCGAATTCCAACACCCGAGGCTCTGGCTAAGCATTTCGGACCTTCAATCATGTCCGGATCCAACCTTCAAGGCTGGTGGATGGCCTCCTCTGTCATAGAGGAGGACATCAAGAAGCTAAGAGAAGCCATGTATCTGACCACCAAAATCTCGCACAGGCTGCCTGCTCGAGGGCAGGTCATCCCCACTCCCGAACCCAACGAGAGTGTCGTATTTATCTCCCACTTCCTCCGATTGTTAGGCTTTAGTCTCGATCCCTTTGTAGAGGGCTTATGTTCTATTACGGGCTCGATTTCCATGATCTGGCTTCGGATTCCATCCTTCACATCTCGGCGTTCATTGTCGTGTGTGAGGCCTTCCTCCGCATCACCCCACACTTCGGCTTATGGCTCAAGACCTTCAATGTGAAGCCGAAGATGATCGATGGGTGACACGCAGAATACGGAGGTGCCATTATAAGCAAAGGCGCCGATGCTCCATGGCCAAAGGGATCCTTCCCGGAGATGTCCAACTTATGGCAGCGGGAGTGGTTTTACATCATGGCTCCCCGAAGTACTAAGTGGGTAGCTGCCCCTGCCTTCCGTTCGCCCCCCCCCGCCACAACTGGCGTCATGGGTCAACAAGGGGCTGGACTGGGGGCCGGTTAATGACGTGCCAACATTGTAGAGTCGCATCCGAGATCTCCTCAAGAGAGATGTCAGCCTTGTCAAGGTAATGCAAGTCATGCTAGTTCGTCGGGTCCTGCCATGCCAACGTCGACCTCTCCGTATGTGGGAGTTCAACCCGGAAGGACCGCGAACTATTCAGCAATTCTTCGGCGTGACGCTCGAAGAGATGTATGGATTGTTCTTTGGATCACGAATAAAGTGTTCGGACACCACCGAGGATGCGGGTCTAAACTGCAATCGTCCAGATACCCAAGTAAGTAATTCTGCGGCCGAACATGCTGTCTTTTTATTTATCACAACATCATTCTGAAAAGTCGCTCTTTGATCAGGACTGGATAAAAAAGGAGAAGATGATCAGGTGTTCGGCCCCCCTTCCCGAAGGCTCACCGGATCCTGTACTAGCCGGAATGCTTGAGCTCGCGCCTTATCAAGCGCCTTCAGGGGAAGATAAAGGGAGGAATAAAGAAGCCGAAAGCGGGCCTCACTCATTACTCATCCAAACCGGGGGAATTAGTGTCTCCACGAAGGAGGATAACCGGGGAGAGGAATCTAAAATTCCCTCTCCCCAAGGAAGGAAGAGGACTGCCTCTGAAGACTTGGAAACGAGGGTTTCCAAACGAGGGAAGAAACCTTCGCCAGGGAGCTGTAAGTAAATATATGTCTTGTAGTTCACAGTGGCCGCAAGGGGGTCAGCCCTCCACCGAGCTGTAAGTAAACAAAAGTACTTTTGGTAAATATATCCTGCTTCATTTCTGAGGACAATAACCGAGACGTATGTCTTGTAGTTCGGATCGTAGCCCTTCTCAACAGAGTTCGTCTTCGGGTGATCTTCTTCCGGAGATGATGGAGAGAGAAACGCCTCCCCCTGCCTCCCCGCCTCATGAGGCGGCCGACCCTAAGGTGTCGTCACGGAGGATTTCTCCTGACCCGCCAAGGCCAGAAGGTAACCCTTCGGCCACCCGAAGTCCGGAGTATTCGGCTCCTAAGGAGAGCAACAGAGAGAGTCCGGGACTATCCGGTGCACGACCGGACACACTGATCAGTCTTCTGGAGCAAGCGGCTATCTCAGAGGCGCATCGTACTTTAATGGGTATGGTGGTTGAGAGGATTTCATCTGCCAAATGTGGGTTGCATGAAGCTTTTATGAGCCTGCTAAGAGGCTTTGAGGTACGCAAAGTAATATTTTTTTGACGGTACCGCACACGCTAGGTGCGCCCTATACAAATAGTAGCCCCTGAGACTCTTGTTGCTGTCCAAAGGCGGCAAACAGAGAATCATAGTCCCACGTGATGATCATGCTGCTTTCATATGCAGGCGGCTGATGGTCCGGTGGATGGCCGGACTGGTGAGTTTGCCGAGGTGATGCGGCAACTTGATGCGGTAGATGCCGACATCGTGCTTGTAAACAAGCGGCTTGACGAGGCACAGTGTATGTATTCTCCGGTGGTCAACATATATTAAGAGGAGCATGATGCTAGTATCTATAATATGCTGTGACTGCAGATGGAGCTGCCGCCGTGGAGACCCTTCGGGCAGAGCTTGCCCGAGCCAAGGAACAAGCCAGGAGAAGTGATGCGGCCGCCCTAAAGGCAGTCGAAGAGTTAAGAGCCGAACAGGCTGCTCATCGCCAGAGTGAAGATAAAATAGCCAAGATAGTTATTGAGCTGAAGGATGCTGCCGACCAGTATGAGCTTCTTGAAAAGGAAAGCCAAGCGAAAGCGGCAGACCTGAAGAAGGCCATGGTAGCAGCCAAGGAAACCTGCTCTAAAATTAGAGCGGCGAAGGAGGAGCTTCGTCAAGCCGGAGATATCACGGCTGGGAAGCCCATTTTGTTGCGGACGAAGTTCGGAGATCTGAAGTATGCCCCTCTGGATCAATTATGGAGTGCTGCAGACGCGTACTTGGACTTGGCATCGAGTGCTGCTGATGCGACTGAGTTTTTCAAACATCAAAAAGATCACGAAGTGGAAAAGTTATTCTGGTCGCAGTTTAGTGCTCCAACGCGTCCGCTGCTATTAAATGAGCAAATGGCCGAGTGGGCTGAGCTCCATAGGTTGTCCGGGCTTGCCATGAGGTCTGTTGTGGATCATCTTTGGCCGGAAGGACCAAGGCCGAATTGTTATTTTGGCTTAGTGCAACGATTTCTTGGTGCTGTGCCGCATATCGACGCTGTAAAGAGGTCGGCGTGCATAGAGGGTGCACGGATGGCTCTTGCCCGTGTTAAGACATACTGGGCAGAGATGGAGGCCACCGCTATTACAACCCGGGGTCCGGCTGTAGGCCAGGTCTCGGCCGAGCACTATTTTGAAGAAGTCCTACAAGGCGCTCGTTTAATAGAGGCTCAGTGCTCGAAGAGTATCATGTTCGAGTGACATGTATCGCAATTGTAAAAATGATGCTATTTGGATTATAAAGGCTGTGTTTGTACTTTTGCCTGAAAGTATTATGATGCCTCCTGCACGGCCGTTTATGTATGAATATAACCTAAAAGTTTTCAGTCGTCGGCTTCAGGCCCCACGCATATAATGCGAGGTTGTTCGGAAAAGCCGGTATTCACAATTGATCCAACGTCTTGGTCCATTAAGGAGGTGATAGCGCGGCGAACAAGGCAATTGGACTATATTGCTTTAACACATTCACTTAGCCATAGGAGTTTGACGGTGGGGCTACTATATAGCCCCTGGTACTTCCGCGCTTATCCGAATATGGTGCTCATACATACATGACCGGGAAACCGGTCCTTCGTTAATGCGGAGGAATCGCGAAGATTCTGTTGAGTCCTCGAGTGGTTGACCAGTCTCGCGCTTTATCATGACAGTCAGTTTTCGGCTTTCTCTACTGAGGTGCTCATCCAGATGAACCAGGGCACAATTGCAGTAGTTCTCCCGGTGCCACCTTAGCCGATAGAGCGGAATGTAAGGTAGCAAGACACGAGAGCCAGGCAAACCCAACTATTGACCAAAGATATGATTCGGAGCTGATGCATATAAGGCCAAACTCGCGACGCCGTACACTCCCTAAGGTATTCGGGCTTTACAACATATACCGGGCTGAGTAATGCCCTTGATAATGAACCCTGAATTTCCAGGTACGTGCATTAGTCTGACGTGGCAAAATGCCAATAATGCCAGCATCCCTCTCGGTTGTGTTAAGTATCCGGAGGGTGTGAAGCAACAAGAGACGGTAAGAAAGGTTTACACAGGGTTTTAATCTAAAAAGAAACCTTTGAGCGGGGCCCTACTGCACGTCTGCGCCTTTGTCTCCGTTGTGCCGTATCCTGGAAGGGCGTAGCACGATTATCATCTGTAAGAGAGAAAAACCCAGGTGAAAGTTTTCGTGCGAAAAATTGGTTATTCTTAATAAACCATTAAAATTCAATCTAAATAAGGTCAAGACGGACTGTAGTCCTTTTTACATGCGGGAAGCCCCTAGCACCACCTATGGGGGTATATCCATCGACCCAATCTCGGGTTTATCTTAGCTGTTATAGCTAGTGGTGCACCGGACTCGTCTAGCCGTGTCCGCGGTCTTGATGACCGATCATTTGTTCTGGTTGGAGAGGCCGTTCAGTGTTCGGCTGCTAAGGCCGCCAAACATTCTTCCGCACGTAAGCAACGCTCTGTATTTCCGCTAACTATGATGGTGCCACGTGGACCGTGCATCTTGAGCTTAAGATAAGCGTAATGCAGTACTGCGTTAAAATGAGCGAAGGCCGTTCTTTCGAGTAGTGCTTGATAGCCGCTTCGGAATGGAGCGATGTCGAAGGTTAAATTTTCACTTCGGAAGTTGTCGGGAGAACCGAATACAACCTCTAGTACTAGAGAGCCCGTGCAGCGGGCCTCTGGGCCTGGTATTACTCCTTTAAAGGTAGTATTGCTTTGGCTAATTCTTGTCGGGTCTATCCCCATTTTGCTGACTGTGTCCTGATATATCAGATTAAGACTACTGTCGCCGTCCATAAGGACTCGGGTGAGATGGTATCCGTCAATTATTGGGTCTAGCACCAAGGCAGCCGATCCTCCGTGCCGGATACTAGTCGGGTAATCCCTGCGATCGAAAGTGATCGGGCAGGCCGACCAAGGGTTGAACTTGGGGGTGACAGGTTCCACGGCGCATACGTCTCAGAGTGCGCGTTTGCTCCTCCTCTTCGTTACGTGAATCATGTTCACTGTTTTGACCTCTGGTGGGAATTTTTTCTGTCCCCTGGTGTTTTGCTAGCGAGGCTCATCCTCGTCCTCACTTGGTGTCTCCCTCCCCTTATGTTCGGCGTTTAGCTTGCCGGCCTGCTTGAAGAACCAACATTCTCTGTTGGTGTGATTTGCAGGTTTGTCGAAGGTGCCATGAATCTGACATAATCTGTCTAGAATCTTATTTAGGCTGGACGGTCCATCTCTGCTGCCTTTGAATGGCTTTTTCCGTTGACCGGGTCGAGAGCCCTTGAATCCGGCGTTTACCACCGTGTTGTCTGGGCTGTCTTCATTGTTTCGACGCTTGCTTTTATTGCGTCGTGGTTTTCCATTACCATCCCTGACTTCGGATGTGCCTGGGTCACTGGTGGAGCTACGGGCCAGCCAACTATCTTCGCCCGTGCAAAAGCGGGTCATAAGGCTTGTTAGGGCTGCCATTGTCCTTGGTTTTTCCTGGCCGAGGTGTCTGGCGAGCCATTCGTCCCGGACACTGTGTTTGAAAGCCGCTAAGGCTTCGGCGTCTGGGAAGTCGACAAGTTGATTCTTCTTAGTGAGGAATCTGTTCCAAAGCTTTTGGGCTGACTCTCCGGGCTGTTGAATTATATGACTTAAATCGTCTGCATCCGGAGGTCGGACATAGGTCCCTTGAAAATTAGCCCTATAAGCATCCTCAAGCTCTTCCCAACTTCCAATTGAGTTTTCGGGGAGGCTCTTCAGCCAATGCCGAGCTGGTCCTTTGAACTTGAGGGGCAAGTATTTGATGGCGTGGAGATCATCTCCGCGAGCCATAAGGATATGAAGGATCAAGTCCTCAATCCAGTCCCCAGGGTCTGTCGTTCCGTCGTACTCCTCTATGTTCACGGGTTTGAATCCCTCTGGAAATTCATGATCCAGCACCTCATCGGTGAAGCATAGGGGGTGCGCGGCACCCCTGTATTTGGATGTGTCATGGCATTCTGATGGTTGTAGTGTTCGGTTTTGCTTCTGTGCCGGAGCGCGCTTCCTAGATCCGTAGATGGACCTGGTCATACCGGCTTTTTGGTGCAAGTCCTCACGTAAATCGTGTGCTGACTTATGTGTGACATCGTTAGCCGCCCTATCGCGGCCACGGGGTGGTCGATCCGACTGATCGGCCGTTTTATTTTTTGGGAGTATAGGCTCTAAAGCTTTGTCATCGAATTCAGGCAGCAGCTTGCGCTTTGGATAGCTCTTTGTGTGGCGACTGCCACCACACTTTTCTTCAGTGTCGAGCACTTTGTTCCATCTACTGTTAAGTTTATTTTGCGCGGCCTTAAGCCTTTGCTTCTGCTTCTTTAGACTCCTTGCGGTGCCAATAAGCCTTCTATGGAGGTTCTCTTGCTCCATGTGACTTTCCGGGATGACGTGTGCATCGTCGTCCGTACTATGTTCGCCATCTGCTGGTTCATCCTGCTCGGTCGCTGGGTCCATGTGGTCGTCGTTTCCTTTGGAGTCAACCGGGGTATTATTCTTTCCTGCGCTGTTATCGCTATTTTTGCCGAGGCGGGATTTCGAGCGGCGCCTACGTCGTCGCTTTGGCTGCTTCTCGAGGGGATTATCCTTCGATGTATCCTTCCGTTCCTCCTCATTGTTTTCTTTGGGCGTATCCACCATGTATATATCGTATGATGAAGTGGTTGTCCAGCGCCCTGTGGGCGGTGGTTCCTGTTCCTCTCCTGCATCGTCGTACATACCGTCGATGTCTTCGGAGTCGAAATCAAGCATGTCGGTTAAATCGTCGATAGTGGCTATTAAGTTGGTGGTGGGTGGGGAACGGATTTTTTCGTCGTCCGCTTCCCACTCAAGCCGGACACAGTTCGGCCAAGGGCCTCCTGACAAGGAGAGAGACCTTAATCAATTGAGCACGCCGCCCAGGGGCGAGTGCTGAAAGATATCCGCGGAGGAAAACTCCATGATCGGTGCTCAATCAGATTCGATAGGCATTGATGTAGACGGTTCGGAGCCCGTGGCTGGGGACGAATCCAAGAGTCCGGCGACACAGGTCTCATGGGAGGTGAAGTTGGTATTCGGCTCTATCGCCACTGAGTGTGCGGCCTCCATGGCGGGGTCCATCCACCCGTCCTCGGTCGGCGCAGTCTGCTCCGGATTGAGGGCCGGAGTAGCCATAGGTGTGATCTCCCGAACACCATCCGATGGCAGAGCTAAGTCATGCTCATCGTGACTGTGCGGCGCACCTGACATGGGCTCGAATCCGTCAAAGATCAAGTCTCCGCGGATGTCTGCAGTATAGTTTAAGCTTCCAAACCTGACCTGACGGCCAGGGGCGTAGCTTTCGATCTGCTCCAGATGGCCAAGCTAGTTGGCCTATAGTGCGAAGCCGCCGAATACCAAGATCTGTCCGGGGAGAAAAACCTCACCCTGGATCACATCGTTGCCGATGATCGAAGGAGCCATCAAGCCTTATGGTGATGACACAGTGGAACTCTCAATGAAAGCACCAATGTCGGTGTCAAAACCGGCGGATCTCGGGTAGGGGGTCCCGAACTATGCGTCTAAGGCGGATGGTAACAGGAGGCGGGGGACACAATGTCTACCCAGGTTCGGGCCCTCTCGATGGAGGTAATACCCTACTTCCTGCTTGATTGATCTTGATGATATGAGTATTACAAGAGTTGATCTACCACGAGATCGTAGAGGCTAAATCCTAGAAGCTAGCCTATGATTATGATTGTTGTTGTCCTACGGACTAAACCCTCCGGTTTATATAGACACCGGAGGGGGCTAGGGTTACACAGACTCGGTTAGAAGGGAGGAGATCTACATATCCGAATTGCCAACCTTGCCTTCCACGGAAAGGAGAGTCCCACCCGGAAACGGGATGAAGTCTTCAATCTTGTATCTTCATAGTCCAACAGTCCGGCCAAAGTATATAGTTCGGCTGTCCGAGGACCCCCTAATCTAGGACTCCCTCAATTGGTTACATAAGAAGGAATCTTCACAGTTGGTCGCCAAGCTTGCCTTCCACGCCAAGTAGAGTCCAATCCGGACACGAGTACGGTCTTCGGCCTTCAGGTCTTCACAGCCCATCAGTCCGGCCCATGGATAACAGGCCGGACGCCCGAGGACCCCTTAGTCCAGGACTCCCTCACCCACGCCCCACGATCACGGGGCGGGGAACGGTTGCCTCACTCATCTCCTCGATTCTGCTTGCTCGCCACGCATCCTCCATGTAGGTGGCAGGCGGTGGAGGCGGGAAACTAGGCCGTCGCTGATTGGGGCAGCGGGCTGGTCCCGATTCCCTACGCCTCTGATGGCTGGGTTGGCCGAGTGGGGCGACAGAGCCTCTACCCCGCCCCTTTATAAGGAGGGGGAGGGGCGGTCACCCCACGTTCTCCCAGCCTCCATCTTCTTCCACTTCCGCTCCTTCCTTCCACCCGCCATGGCGAGAGGGGGCGCAAGCCCTTCAATGGTGGGGGCCAGGGTCGCCGCCCGGCAGCGCGTTCCTCCTTCCCACGACCTCGCGGCGGCTGAGCCGGCCACGAGAGGAAGGGGGAGGGGGCGATGCCGAGGTCGCCGTGGCGGTCGAGGGAGAGGGGGACGAGGCGGCGCGATGTCCATGCCTCCGCCAGCGATGCCTCCGGTGATGGAGGGCCACATCGGGGACCAGCCCCGCGAGTTCTTCATCAGGTTGCGCTGGCCACCGCGTTGTCGTCTCCACCTCCCCAGCCCATTTTCTCGGGAGATGGAGATCGATCCGCCCCAGACCCTCAGGCTGCACATGAGGGGCTGCGAGAATGGCGGCATGCGGGTCGACGTCGACTTCCCCGCTCCTCACGTCATGTACCTCTGTCGTGGATGGAAGAGGTTCGCTCGCATCCACAGCCTGATGGCGGGGCTCATCCTCTACTTCAAGTTAATGGAGGACGGCCTGCTCTCCGTCAAGGTCTTTGGAGATCTTGGAACTCGCCTAAAGTGCTGCGTGGAGAGCTCCTCCGACGATGAAGATTCCTCCTCGAGCGGGAGTGACAAGGAGGACAGCGACTGCGACGACGAGGGAGTCGAGCGGCGGCATGCCGACCTCGACTGACCGCGCCGCCCCTCCCTTGGCCACGCGCCCTGGCGAGGGCCATCCTCGCCAAGCTCTCCATCGAGGAGCTCCCCGTCGTCTCCTTGGGCGGCTGGCGTAGGAGGGCCGGAGAAGGCGAAGAAGGCGGGTGGCGGCCGTCAAGTCGGAGCACGCGGGCACCGACGCCTTCGTCACGTATTGCCAGCCGGCTGCCTCGTCTTCCAGCTCCTTTCCCGGAACCAAGATGTTCTCTTGGTGCCTTCTGCTCTTCGTACCTTGCCTAGGAACTCTTTTTGCCCTCCCGCTGCCTTGTTCCACCTTTCGAGGAGAGGGACAAGAAAGGGATTACAGGCACCTTATCTCTTTTTAGTTTGTAAGCCTGCAGGCATTTGTTAATTTTAATACTTGTTATCCCCTTGGTCATGTTTTTAATTCCGTATGAACTGTACCTGTATGGGATGTTTTTAATGAAAAAGGGTGCTTGCCGGGTTCTTTGTGCGTGAGCGAGGCCCATGCCAAGGACGAATCCTTGTTATTTTTAAGATAAACATTGTCTCCTGGCAACAGGCCTTGCCGCTCCCCACTTCAGTCGACCATTCTCGCGCTCTTGGCGGAGGCAGGGGCGAAGTAGAGTTAGGCCCCTCGTTCATCTCCTCGCCACCGCGACTACGACCAAGTTCCGACCCAGGAGATAGCTCTTGGGTACAGGAAAAGGGGAGCATGGTGGTTTAAGAATATAAACGAGGTTTCACATGTCCCAGTTCTATACGGAAATGCATAACAGGGGGATAAAAGACTTATCTGAATCCGCAGCCTCCGGCAACCTTGGCTTGCCATGGTTGGATCCTTGTGTCTTCAGCCCCCGGCAGTCTTGGCTTGCCGGGGCCAGAGCACCGGTCCGTTCTCTTTCTCCCAAGCGGTTCAGCAGAAGTGTCCGTGTGCCCTGCGAACCAAAGAGAACAGAAAGACACACACTCGACCTCTAGGCTAGGGGTTAGTCGTTGCTAAGCACTATCAACACTAACCGAGGGAGAGACTTACCCTAGCATGCATGTTATAACTTAGGGCGCCAGCGCTTCATTTATTTATGCTCAGGGCCTGCGCCTGGCTTTGTACAGAGGGTTACATGCCTTGCCGGCAAGGCTTGTACAAAAGGTGGTTCGCCGGGAGGCCCGGCTACCGCACCTTATGGGTAAAACTTGCAAAGATGTTCGATGTTGTAGGAATTGCTCACTTGGACAACATCTTCGGTCTCCAGGCGGCCAGCGCCGGGCCTGGTGACTCGTATTACCCGATAAGGGCCTTCCCACTTCGGCGTCAACTTGTTGGAATTCTTGGCCGACTGAACGCGCCGAAGAACAAGGTCGCCTTCCTCAAAGCTTCGGGCATGAACCTTGCGGCTATGGTAGCGGCGCAAGGCTTGCTGGTAGCGTGCTGCTCTCACAGCCGCCCGAAGACGATCTTCCTTAAGGAGCATTGCGTTATCTTGCCGCAATTGCTCTTGCTCAATCTCGTCATAAGCGAGCACTCAAGGTGACCCGTATTTGAGTTCTGTGGGGAGAACTGCTTTTTGCCCCACATACTAGGGCAAAGGGTGTCTGGCCGGTGGCTCGATTTGGCGTCGTCCTGATCGACCAAAGAACCGCCGGCAACTCATCAATCCAACACCTTCCGCTCTTGTGCAGCCTGTCAAAAGTCTTCAACCTCAGGCCTCGCAACATTTCAGCATTTGCCCTCTCCGCCAGGCCGTTGCTCCGTGGGTGTGCCAAGGAAGCAAAACAGACCTTGCTGCCGAGGTCTTGGATGCATTGCATGAAGGTGTGGCTTGTGAACTGCGTGCCGTTGTCAGTGATGACTCTGTTTGGTACACTAAAACGGCAAACTAGCCCCTTGAAGAACTTGACGACTGACTGTGCTGTAACCTACCTCACTGCCTCCACCTCCGGCCACTTTGTGAACTTGTCGATTGCAACGTACAAGTACTCACAACCCCCGATAGCGCGAGGGAAAGGGCCCAGTATGTCGAGCCCCCAGACCGAAAACGGCCAGGAGAGAGGGATTGTTTGAAGGGCTTGAGCTGGTTGATAAAGCTTCTTCGAATGGAACTGGCACGCTTCACACCTGGTTACTAGTGCCGTCACATCCTGGAGGGCAGTGGGCCAGAAGAAGCCTTGCCGGCAAGGTCCCTCGACCCTATGTGGGAGCCACATATGCCTCCATGTATCTCTGCCAACAGCTCCAGTCCTTCCTCCCGAGGGATGCACTTCAATTTCTGTACAGGACGTCATCGACGAACTGGTACAAGGCAGACCGATGAGCTACCTTTTCAGCTTCTTCCTGCTCCTCAGGAAGTTCCCCTGTCTGGAGGAAATGGATGGTATGCTGTGCTCATGCCAGAGCCTGGGGCTCGACGGTAAGCACCAAAGGCATCTCTTCTGCCATGGGGGCAGCCGTCTCTACAGCCAGGGCTTGGCGCCCTGCCGGAGCCAGCTGCCCCTCGGCAGGCTCAGTACCCACGGCAATACCCCTCCCGGTAGCCCCAGGGGGCTCGGTGGGAAAGTACTTGCCGGGGCCTGATTTCCTCCGCTTTTTTTGCCCCATTGATGGTTCGACGAATGGTTGAGTTAGCCGAAGCACAAAAGTACCTGGTTCCACAGGCAGTTTGAAGGCAGCGCGCTTTGACAGGTAATCGGCGATGTTGATCTCCGCTTGGGGAACGTGCTCCGCTTGTATAGCGTCAAAGCGCTCCTCTAGCTTCCTCATCTCATCTACGTAGGCCTCCATCAACGGGCTTTGATAATCCTTGTTGACTTGTCTGACGAGAAGCTGCGAATCACCCCTGACAATGAGCTTCTTAACCCCGAGGTCCGCCGCGATCCTGAGACTGGCAAGCAGCCCCTCGTACTCAGCAGTGCTGTTTGTGGACATCTCCCTGGGAAAGTGCATCTGGATTACATACTTGAGGTTCTCTTCGGTGGGCGCGACAAGCAGCACACCGGTACCGGCGCCTTGCAGCGAGAAAGCCCCATCAAAGTACATGATCCAGTCACGACTCGCTTCCTTGCCGGGGAGAGCGGTCTCTTGGATTTCTTCGTCGGGCGTTGAGGTCCACTCCGCATTGAACTCCGCCAGGACTCTACTCTGGATCGTCGAAGTACTTTCAAACTTCAAACCAAAGCTCGACAGCTCCAGGGCCCACTCCACAATCCTCCCAGTTGCGTTTGGATTATGCAATATCCGTTGCAACGGGAGGCGGGTGACGACGGTGATCTCGTGGGCTTGGAAGTAGTGACGTAGCTTCCTCGAGGCCATAAGGATCCCGAAGAGCAATTTCTGCACACCGGAGTACCTTGACCTAGCCCCCTGCAAGAGGGAGCTGACAAATTAGACCGGGTGCTACATCATCTTCTTCTTCTTCACCACTTCACTTGGTTGCACGGGCCCTGTCCCGATGGCGTCAAACTCTGCCGTGGGCCTTGCCTTGCGGGCACCAGGCCCTGCCGGGGGAATTTCTGACTTGCCATACGCCGGTCCTGCCGTTGTCACTGCTGCTTCTCGACCTCCCTCTGGCCACTAGCGTGGCGCTGACCACCTTATTCGTTGCCGCTAGATACAACAGCAATGGCTCTTGCGGTTTAGGCGCAACTAGTATTGGTGTAGAGGAGAGGTACCTCTTCAAATCCTGCAGTGCTGCTTCAGCCTCTGGGGTCCATTCCATTGGTCCCGTCTTTTTCAAGATTTTGGAAAAGGGGAGGGCGCGCTCGGTAGACTTGGAGATGAATCTGCTCATGGCGGCAACGCAGCCAGTGAGCCGACGCACATCCTTTATCCGCTTGGGCGCCTCAATCTGCTCGATAGACTTGATCTTGTCTGGGTTTGCCTCAATCCCACGCTGTGACACAAAGAACCCGAAAAGTTTGCCGGACGGAATGCCGAAGACACACTTCTCAGGGTTCAGCTTGAGGTTGATCTTCCGCAGGTTGGCAAACGTCTCTTCTAGGTCTTGTACAAGAGTTGCCTTGTCCTTGGTTTTGACCACTATGTCATCCATGTAAGCTTCCATATTTCTATGCAGCTGGGGCTCAAAACCAATTTGGACCACCCTTGTGAACGTCGAGCCAGCACTCTTCAACCCGAAAGACATCCATAAAAAGCAATACGTACCACATGGGGTGATGAATGCTATCTTCTCTTCTTCTTCCCTTGTCATGAAGATCTGGTGGTAGCCCGAGTAGGCATCGAGGAATGATAACAGGTCACACCCGGCCGTGGAGTCAACAATCTGGTCGATGCGTGGCAACGGGAAGGGGTCCTTGGGACAAGCCTTATTGATATCTGTGTAATCAATACACAACCTCCACTTCCCATTTGCCTTACGCACCACCACCAGATTGGCCAACCACGTCGGATGGAGCACTCGTCTCACCAAGCCTGCCGCTTCCAATTTCCTGATCTCCTCTGTGATGAACTCCTGCCGTTCCAAAGCTTGCTTTCAGACCTTCTGCTTGACGGGTCGCGCATGGGGACAGACAGCAAGGTGGTGCTCAATAACTTCCCTGGGAACGCCGGGGATGTCGGATGCTTTCCATGCAAACACATCGACATTAGCCCGCAGGAAAGTGATGAGCGCGCTTTCCTATTTGCTGTTGAGGGTGGAGCTTTGCTACCTCTTGAGCACTGCGTTTTGTTTTCCCTTGAAGAGGAAAGGGTGATGTAGTAAAGCAGCGTAAGTATTTCCCTCAGTTTTTGAGAACCAAGGTATCAATCGAGTAGGAGGCCACGCACGAGTCCCTCGCACCTACACAAACAAATAAAATCCTCGCAACCAACGCAATAAAGGGGTTGTCAATCCCTTCACGGTCACTTACAAAAGTGAGATCTGATAGATATGATAAGATAATATTTTTGGTATTTTTATGATAAAGATGCAAAGTAAAATAAAAGGCAATAAAAATAGCTAAGTGTTGGAAGATTAATATGATGGAAAATAGACCCGGGGGCCATAGGTTTCACTAGTGGCTTCTCTCGAGAGCATAAGTAATATGGTGGGTAAACAAATTACTATTGAGCAATTGACAGAATTGAGCATAGTTATGAGAATATCTAGGTATGATCATGTATATAGGCATCACGTCCGAGACAAGTAGACCGACTCCTGCCAGCATCTACTACTATTACTCCACACATCGACCGCTATCCAGCATGCATCTAGAGTATTAAGTTCAAAAGAACAGAGTAACGCCTGAAGTAAGATGACATGATGTAGAGGGATAAACTCATGCAATATGATATAAACCCCATCTTGTTATCCTCGATGGCAACAATACAATACGTGCCTTGCTTCCCCTACTGTCACTGGGAAAGGACACCGCAAGATTGAACCCAAAGCTAAGCAGTTCTCCCATTGCAAGAAAGATCAATCTAGTAGGCCAAACCAAAATGATAATTCGAAGAGACTTGCAAAGATAACCAATCATATATAAAAGAATTCAGAGAAGATTCAAATATTGTTCATAGATAAACTTGATCATAAACCCACAATTCATCGGTCTCAACAAACACACCGCAAAAGAAGATTACATCGAATAGATCTCCACAAGAGAGGGGGAGAACAATGTATTGAGAGCCAAACAATGTATTTGGGCCTTTTCTCTTTTTCTTATGGCCTCTTTTTTTATTTAGCCCGGAGTCTCATCCCGACTTGTGGGGGAATCATAGTCTCCATCATCCTTTCCTCACTTGGGACAATGCTCTAATAATGATGATCATCACACTTTTATTTACTTACAACTCATGAATTACAACTCAATACTTAGAACAAAATATGACTCTATGTGAATGCCTTCGGCGGTGTACCGGGATATGCAATGAATCAAGAGCGACATGTATGAAAGAATTATGAATGGTGGCTTTGCCACAAATACAATGTCAACTACATGATCCTAGGGGAAGTACTACTACGCATGCTCCTAGGGGAAGGGTTGGTAGGAGTTAACCATCGCGCGATCCCGACCGCCACACAATGGATGACAATCAATACCTCATGCTCCGACTTCGTTACATAACGGTTCACCATACGTGCATGCTACGGGAATCACAAACTCCAACACAAGTATTTTTGAATTACACAATTACTCAACTAGCACAACTATGATATTACCACCTTTATATCTCAAAACAATTATCAAGCATCAAATTTCTCATGATATTATAATTAAAGAAAATTGCCATGCTATTTTAAGACTCTCAAAATAATATAAGTGAAGCATGAGAGATCAATAGTTTCTATAAAACAAATCCACCATCGTGCTCTAAAAGAAATAAATGAAGCACTAGAGCAAAACTATATAGCTCAAAGGATATAAGTGAAGCACATAGAGTATTCTAACAATTTCCGAATCATGTGTGTCTCTCTCAAAATGTGTGTACAGCAAGGATGATTGTGGTAAACTAAAAAACAAAGACTCAAATTATACAAGACGCTCCAAGCAATACACATATCATGTGGTCAGTAAAAATATAGCTCCAAGTAAAGTTACCGATGGAACTAGACGAAAGAGGGGATGCCTTCCGGGGAATCCCCAAGCTTTGGCTTTTAGGTGTCATTAGATTATCTTGGGGTGCCATGGGAATCCCCAAGATTAGGCTCTTGCCACTCCTTGTTCCATAATCCATCAAATCTTTCACCCAAAACTTGAAAACTTCACAACACAAAACTTAACAGAAAATCTCATGAGATCCGTTAGCGAAAGAAAACAAAAAACCATTTCAAGTTACTGTAATAAACTCATTCTTTATTTATATTGGTGTTAAACCTACTGTATTCCAACTTCTCTATGGTTTATAAACTATTTTATTAGCCATAGATTCATCAAAATAAGCAAACAACACACGAAAAACAGTATCTGTCAAAAACAGAACAGTCTGTAGTAATCTGTAACTAACGCAAACTTCTGGAACTCCAAAAATTGATCCAAAATAGGAAGGCCTAGACAATTTGTTTATTGATCAGAAGCAATTGGAATCAATATTTTATCACATTCTGGTGATTTTTAACAATTATTTTCGTGAACAGAAAGTTTCTGGAATTTTCAGCAAGATCAAATAACTATCATCCAAGAAGATCCTATAGGTTAAACTTGGCACAAACATTGATTAAAACATAAAAACAAATATAACCAGAGGCTAGATCAAATATTTATTCATAAACAGAAGCAAAAAGCAAAAAAATTAAAAATAAAATTGGGTTGCCTCCCAACAAGCGCTATCGTTTAACGCCCCTAGCTAGGCATAATAGCGAGGACAGATCTAGGTATTTGCCATCTTTGGTGAGAAAATTCTTAATGGAGTTATGGTCGGTGATCCTTTGATCTAAAGCATCCAGCCTCTTATTGCAAAGCGTAATTAGATTATCAGATTATTCATGCGGTTGATATTCCCACCAATACTTTTAAGAGGTTCAACAATTTTTTGTAATTCACATAATTTCTCTAGAATTTGAGTCTCTTCTTGGGTAAGGGATGATCCTTTTTGTTGGGGGAGTGCTCCCACTATCCCCTCTATAATTTCATAAGCGAAGCTAGGATCAATATCAATAAAACTACCTTTGGCGGAAAAATCGAGGAGTTGTCTATGGGGCAAGGTTAGCCCAACATAAAAATTGCGAAGCAAGATTTTAAAATCTCCCTCTATATTGCAACTACGATAAGATTTGAGCATCCTAAACCAAGCATCTTTTAAATTTTCCCCTTGTCTTTGCTTGAAGTGGAGGACTTCAAAGTCGGGAGACGAAGGGATGAAGACGGAGCTAGCCATAACGACACAAGCGGCAAAGAGGCAAACCGAAAAAGAGAGGGCGAATAAAACGGCAACGGTGAAGTGGGGGAGAGGGAAACGAGAGGCAAATGGCAAATAATGTAATGCGGGAGATAAGGTTTTGTGATGGGTACTTGGTATATTGACTTTTGCGTAGACTCCCCGGCAACGGCACCAGAAATCCTTCTTGCTACCTCTTGAGCACTGCGTTGGTTTTCCCTTGAAGAGGAAAGGGTGATGCAGTAAAGCAGCGTAAGTATTTCCCTCAGTTTTTGAAAAACCAATGTATCAATCCAGTAGGAGGCCACACACGAGTCCCTCGCACCTACACAAACAAATAAAATCCTCGCAACCAACGCAACAAAGGGGTTGTCAATCCCTTCACGGTCACTTACGAAAGTGAGATCTGAAAGATATGATAAGATAATATTTTTGGTATTTTTATGATAAAGATGCAAAGTAAAATAAAAGGCAGTAAAAATAGCTAAGTGTTGGAAGATTAATATGATGGAAAATAGAACCGGGGGCCATAGGTTTCACTAGTGGCTTCTCTCGAGAGCATAAGTATTACGGTGGGTAAACAAATTACTGTTGAGCAATTGACAGAATTGAGCATAGTCATGAGAATATCTAGGTATGATCATGTATATAGGCATCACGTCCGAGACAAGTAGACCGACTCTAGCCTGCATCTACTACTATTACTCCATACATCGACCGCTATCCAGCATGCATCTAGATTATTAAGTTCAAAAGAACAGAGTAACGCCTTAAGTAAGATGACATGATGTAGAGGGATAAACTCATGCAATATGATATAAACCCCATCTTGTTATCCTCGATGGCAACAATACAATACGTGCCTGGCTGCCCCTACTGTCACCGGGAAAGGACACCGCAAGATTGAACCCAAAGCTAAGCACTTCTCCCATTGCAAGAAAGATCAATCTAGTATGCCAAACCAAACTGATAATTCGCAGAGAATTGCAAAGATAACCAATCATACATAAAAGAATTCAGAGAAGATTCAAATATTGTTCATAGATAAACTTGATCATAAACCCACAATTCATCGGTCTCAACAAACACACCGCAAAAGAAGATTGCATCGAATAGATCTCAACAAGAGAGGGGGAGAACATTGTATTGAGATCCAAAGAGAGAGAAGAAGCCATCTAGCTAATAACTATGGACCCGAAGGTCTGAGGTAAACTACTCACGCATCATCGGAGAGGCTATGGTGTTGATGTAGAAGCCCTCCTTGATCAATGCCCCCTCAGGCGGAGCTCCGGAATAGGCCCCAAGATGGGATCTCACGGGTACAGAAGGTTGCGGCGGTGGAATTAGGTTTTTGGCTCCGTATCTGGTAGTTTGGGGGTACGTAGGTATATATAGGAGGAAGAAGTACGTCGGTGGAGCAACGTGAGCCCCACAAGGGTGGAGGGCGCGCCTGGGGGGGGGGGGTAGGCGCGCCCCCCTACCTCGTGCCTTCCTGGTTGCTTTCTTGACGTAGGGTCCAAGTCCTCTGGATCACGTTCGTTCCAAAAATCACGTTCCCGAAGGTTTCATTCCGTTTGGACTCCGTTTGATATTCTTTTTCTGCGAAACTCTGAAATAGGCAAAAAACAACAATTGTTGGCTCGGCCTCCGGTTAATAGGTTAGTCCCAAAAATAATATAAAAGTGTATAATAAAGCCCAACAATGTCCAAAACCGAATATAATATAGCATGGAAGAATAAAAAATTATAGATACGTTGGAGAGGTATCAAGCTTATGGTGAAAGCCCCTCCCGTGCCATCCTCTTTGACAGACGCCTTCTTGGTCTCTGGCGGCGCAGCTCTGGATTTCTTGCTCTTGCCGGTGGAGCTCTCTGGCACGTCCTCGACGGTAGCGCAACACTCCGAAGAGGCGCGCTTGCCGGAGTGGGTGCAAGAGGTCTTGCCGGTCTTCTTCTTCCCTGCCGGGGCTTCAGTGGCAGGAGCAAGTGGCTTGGCGGCAGCTATTGCAACTGCTTCCCAGTAGAGTAGGTCGGCGCAGATCAGCGCATCCTTCTTGTCGCAGGGGACGGTGATGATGGTCATCGACCCAGGCATCTTCAGCGTGTTGTAGGCATAGTGCGCCGCCGCCATGAACTTGGCTAGTGCCGGGCGGCTGAGGATCCCGTTTTAGGGCAAGGGGATCTCGGCTACATCGAAGACAATCCTCTCCGTCCTGTAGTTCAACTCGCTCCCAAACGCCACGGGCAATGTGACCTTCCCCTTTGGCTGGCTCCTTCCCGGGTTTACCCCTTAAAACGTACCCGTTTCCTCGAGGTCTCCATCAGGAATTTGCAGCCTTTTGATCACGACGGGCGAGATCAATTCAGGCCGGACCCGCCGTCAACCAGCATCTTGTTCACCTTGAGGTTGCGTATCATTGGCGAGACCAACAACGGCAAACTCCCGACCGTAGTTGTGCGGTCTGGGTGGTCCTCGGCGTCAAAGATGAGGGGCGTGCTGGACCACTTCAGTGGCTTCTGAGCGTCGAACGATGGCTCTGCTGCTGTAATCTCACGCGCCCACTACTTGAGCTGGCGGTGAGAAGTGTGTAGCGAGGCGCCACCATCGACGTGCATGGCCTCCGTAGCCTTCTAAAACTCTTGGTCGCCGGACTCATCGTCCTCGTCATGATCATCGTCTTCCTTGGCCTCTATTGTTGGTTATCCTTGCCGCGGCGGCCTCCTTGCCCACCACGCTTCTTGTCGGATCCTTTGGCACCATCCTGACCCTTCTCCTTGTCCCGCCTCTCATACTCGGCCTTTTGCTTTTCGGCAAGCAGCTCGACCTGTCGGCAGTTCTGGAGGTCGTAGCCCTTGGTGCGCTGGATCTTGCAATACTGCTTGTCAGAGCCTCCTGGCTTGTCGGCGGTTGCCAAGGCCCGGCAGGCAGCGCACCCGACAATCTCCTTGCCGGGGTCGTCTGCTGTGGCCTTCTTGGCGGCGCCGGTGTCGTCGGATCCCTCGACGGCAAGCACGGCCTTACCCTTGTGTTTCCTATTGCGATGCCGACCATTCTTCGTCGGGGCGGCGGTGTCTTCATCAGTAGAGTCGGTTTCCACGCCGTCGTCGTCGCCCGGGTACTTCCTTCCCTCTTCAGCACGGGCACACCTATCGGCCAGAACATAAAGTTCGGCCACGTCCTTAACCTTGTTCATCGTCAGCTCCCCACGCATCAAGCGATTGCGTAGGTTCTGATGGAACACGCTAATCACAGCGGCGGGATGAACGTCGGGGATGTTGTACTACACCCGGCTGAACCTCTGTATTTACTCGTGCAGGGTTTTCCCTTCCTTCGGGGGAATAATATGCAAATCACTGGCCTGGCCATGAGCTTGGTGGCCTCCAGTGAAGGCACCAACGAACTCATGGCACAGATCCGAGCAAGAAGAAATGGAATCCGCCGACAAGTGCATCAACCAAGACATGACGTTGGGCTTCAGCGCCAACGGGAAGTAATTGGCAAGCACCTTGTCGTCGCGAGCTCCAGCAGCTTGCATCGCGATGGTGTAGATGCTGAGGAACTCTGACGGATGGGTCTTGCCGTTGTACTTCTCACCGATGTCGGGCTTGAACATGCGGTGGGACGGCCACTGGAACTGCCACAGCTCACGGGTAAAGGCTGTGCAACCTACCTCGTAAGGTAGGCCGCCGGAGCCCCCCGGTGCTGGGTGGTCCATAGCGGGTCCCGCCTGCTTATCCGACTAGTGGCGTGTATCGCGCCGGCGCTCGATGGTAGTTCGAGCGTCTTCATGGGTTCGCTCCCGAAGAACTTGGCGTTGATCGCGGTGGGTCCGTGGGTCGGACGATGCTATGGTAATGTTATCACAAGCGTCATCACGACGGACCGACACCCGCGGTGGCTGGCGTGGAGGAGGGGAGTGCATCGTGGCCGCGGCGCCTCCGGCCCCTCCACCGCTGGCGTGCAGTGGTTCGGTGGAGCGCCGGCCTGAGGGCCTCGTCTGCCGTGGCTCGTCTATGTTGGCGATGGCGACGAGGCTCCGGATGGTGGCTCTCCACTCGTCGAGCTTCTCCGTAGCGGGAGGGAAGTCGAGGAGCAGCTGCGCGCGCGCCAAAGCTTCTGCTTGCGTGGGTGGTGGCGAAAGCTGCGTGGACTGTGGCGTGCTTCGACTTCTAACCATCTGAGAAGGAGCTCTATCACGGCCCAACGGCTGCAGGCCATTTTCGCCAGTACTTCAGCGGGCAAGCTGGCCTCCTTCGTCCCGCAGATGATGCACAGGGCTCTTCCGATGGCGGTGTCCAGGATCACCGGCGTGGTGACGCTGCTCATCGCGCACACCATGGGAAGAGCGCGCTGTGGGCGCCAGGGTGGGCGTCTTGGAGGTCGCCACGCCACCCGTGGCTGGTACGACGGCGACCCCGGAGGGCCCCGCGCCGGCTGCGGGGGGCCCAGCTCCATCTCTATATTTTGCGGCGTGCGGCCTGTCGTCTTGCGCACAAACGATGCCGGTCGCCAGGCTCTGACTGCCAGAGCGATGTTGGTGCTCGTGGGCCGCGCCTCGGGTCCTGTCCACGGCCGGCCCGCTGCTCGCCCGCACCGGTACGGGTCGTCTGGCTCCCGACGAACCGACCGCCGTGGGTGCCTTCTTCTTGGGAGCATGGCGATGAAGAACTGCTAGGCTAACTGCTAGACCGGATTTTCACAACTGCGCCCCCTACCTGGTGCGCCAAAGATGTCGGTGACACTACAAAAAAAAAGACACATCCGTGACATTTTGGGCCGAACGAATTTTTTCTGTCATACTTATGACACTTCTGTGACAATAATTGTGACAAAACACGGTATCATCATAGATGTGGTGGGGTCCTACTTCTATGGCAAAAAATCATGACAGAAAATGGGCTTTTCGTCCTGGGCGGGCCGGAGACGCAGCTGCATGACATTCTTTGGGCCGTCCATGACGGAAAAAACCATGGTAGAAGCGAGGGCGAGGAAAATATCAGGGTGTTCCCGGTTAGGGTGTGTGGTCAGGCCTGAGCGATGCGCGTTTCTCTCGTACACGCACGCGCATGGGTGCGAGGCGTTGGGCTCTAACTGAACCCGAGCGATTGCACTGCAGGCTACGCGTTACTGAACCCGAGCGATCGATAGATGCCTCTTAACTGAACCCGGTCTAGTGATTCCTTCGCTACTTCTGCTAACTGAAGCCGATCGATGCTGCCTCTGGATGAACAGCGAGCGTTGCTGGGGGCGGGTTGGATGAACAGTTCCCGGTGGGTGTGGATGAACAGGACCCCGTGGTGTTGCCTCCGGATGAACAGGACCCCGATCGATCGAGCCGGTTGGGGCTGGATGAACAGGACCCCGTGGAGGGCAGGATGAACAGGACCACCCCGTGGAGGGCAGGATGAACAGTAGACGGTGGAGGGCTGGATGAACAGTAGCCCGTGGAGGGGTGGTTGAATAGGAGCCCGTGGAGAGGGCTGGTTGAACAGTAGCCGGTGGAGTAGCGCGCGGTGGAGGCTGGATGAACATGAGCCCGTGGATGAACAGTCGCAAGTGAAGGCTGGAGGAGGTCGACGGTGGATGAACAGTAGCCCGTGGAGGCTGGAGGGCGTCGACGGTGGAGATGAACAGTATCCCATGGAGTCTCGTTTTGCGGTACGCCACACCCCTCCCGATGAACAGGACCCCCGTTTCGACCGTAGCGCTCCAACACAAGTCCGTTTCCTCCGTTTTGCGGTACGCCACACCCCTCCCGATCAACAAGACCCCTGTTTCAACAGTAGGAGGTCCGTTTCCTCCGTTTTGCGGTACGCCAGACCCCTCCCGATGAACAGGATCCCGTTTCGAACATGGCCGGTTGAACACAAGGCCGTTTCCTCCGTTTTGCGGTACGCCAGGCCTCGGTTCCATCGGCTGTTCTGTCCAAGCCGGTTGGCTCCCACGCATTTCGTTGCCTCCTGATGAGCACGAAGCATTCCGTTGCCTCCCCATGAACACGACGACGACGCAGTTTCTCCGTTCCGACCCAGCCATGTACACGAGCCCTGGCCGTACGTACGCGCGAGTAGGCGTTCGAGGCCCCGCCCATATGTACGTACGTGGCCGTATTTACTTTCTTGCAGCCTGGCCGCTGTACATACGTACGCGCCTCTACATCGACCAGTATGTACATACATGTTCGCGACCAGAATGACAACGCTACGTACGCTTCGACCAGGTGGGTCCCGACTGTCAGGCACTTCCTTGCCTGCGAAGATGTAGCTGGTGGGTCCTAGTAGTCAGGGGGCGAATCGTTTTTTTTGCCCGGACGCACTTCCTTGCGTGCGAAGATGTAGCTGGTGGGTCCCAGCAGTCAGGGGAAATGTTTTTTCGTGAAATACGGTGGCCCGTCTGGTGGGTCCCCGCTGTCAGGTGGAGGAATAATTATTTTGCGTGTAATAAGGAGGCACTTCCTTGCTGCGGCCGTGGACCCAGCTGTCAGCCTCTCCACGTAAAGTACTCTTCCGATGGAAGTCATTCCTTGACCACGTTGACCACGCCGGGCTGAGAGCACCAAGGCGGTGGACGACGGCAAGGCCTCGGAAGGGGACGATGCGGAGCCGGGGAAGACGCGGCAGTGGAAGCCCGCGTGGAGAGGAGTACGAGGGTTTACTGGTTTGGCTGCGGTGTGAGGCTGCCGTCGCCGCAGGGCCTAGCCAACGGTGGGAATAGTAGGGAGCGGTGAGGCCTCCGCGGCAGCACAGCCAGCCACGGGAGGCAGGAGCATGCGGCACGACCGGCGCTGCTTTGGCCGGCTGGAACAAGAAGACTAGAGGTTAAAGAAGCACTACGGCCATTGGATGGACATCGTACAGTCACTAGAGCTAGAATCATGCATATTGACTAGTTGACAAAGCCCTCCGTCCCTGTCAACTTAGTTGGCCCACAAGTCAGCCTGCCACTATACTGGGTCCCAGCTAGCAGGGGGAGTATTCAATTTTTTGTGCGTAATAAGGAGGCACTTCCTTGCGTGCGAAGATATAGCTGGTGGGTCCAAGCTGTCAGAGGTGGTAACGTTTTTTTTGCGAAATACAGAGGCCCTATCGGTGGGTCCCAGATGTCTGGTGGAGGAATCATTATTTTGCGCGTAATAAGGAGGCATTTCCTTGCGTGCGGCCATGGACCCAGCTGTCAGCCTCTCCACGTACAGTCCACTTCAGATGCATGTCGGTCATTGACCACGTTGACTAGGCCACGCCGAGAGCACCAGGTCGGTGGACGATGGCGAGGCCTAGGAAGGGAACGACACGGAGGCAGGGAAGACTCGGCAGTTGTTTCCCACGCGGAGGGGAGTACGACTGTACGAGGGTTTACTGGTTCATGTGCCGTCGCCGGAGAAGAAGAGCAGGTGTGGGTGAGTAGAGGGATGGCTAGGCCTGCGATGGGAGTACGGTGGGCGGTGAGGCCGTGCGCGGCAGCACAGCCGGCTGCGAGGAGGAGGGAGCAGGTAGTCCCGCCGGAGCTTGTTTGAGCGGCTGGAGCAGGAAGAGCAGAGATTGAAAAGCACGACGGCCGTTGGATTGAAATCCAACAGTCACTGCTTGTGCGTCAACCTTTTTTTAGGAAAGCCTCAAATCTGTGGAAAACAACATACAGCCCATCTGCCATTATTTCTAATAATTTATAGCCCATTTGCTAATTCTTAAGGGCTTTTTTGGAGCCCATATTCTTTTTGTTAGCATTAGAGCCCATATTGTGGCCACGGTTAAAAAGTTATACGAAATTTTGCATATTTCGGTGCGGTCTGAACTGTTTTTAATCCTAAAATTTCGAGTCACATTCAAACTAATTTTAAAAATAAATGTATATCAATATAAAATCCAACAAATTGTCCATGCATAAAAATCAATGCAATTTAAAATCTCAAAATGAAAAAAAGAAATTTGAAACTAATTGCCTGTTTGATGTGTTTTAAAAATGTACATCCCATTTCTCATTACTGATAGGACATTTTCTCGGCCAGCCGAATGAAGCTCTCCTTGTCTTGAAAGATTTGCAGCCCAACAGGCCTGACAAAGCGACTTACTTGGCAAATCACAAAAAAACTGGGTTGTCGTCGTGGACCCAGCTGTCAGCCTCTCCACGTACAGTACTCTTCCGATGGAAGTCGGTCGTTGACCACATTGACCACACCGTGCCTAGACCACCAAGGCGGTGGACGACGACGAGGCCTAGGAAGGGGACGACGCGGAGCCGGGGAAGACGCGGCAGTGGATGCCCACGCGGAGAGGTGTACGAGGGTTCACTGGTTCGGCTGCAGTGTGAGGCTGCCGTCACCGCAGAATAACAGGGGGTGTGGGTGTGTAGAGGGATGCCCTGGCCAGCGGTGGGAGTAGTAGGGGGCAGTGAGGCCTCCGCGGCATCACAGCCGGCCACGGGTGGCAAGAGCACACGGCACGACCAGCGCTGCTTTGGGTGGCTGGAGCAAGAAGACCAGAGGTTGAAGAAGCACTATGGCCGTTGGATGGACATCGTACGGTCACTGGAGCTAGAATCGTTCATATTGACTAAGTTGACAAAGCCCTCCGTCACCGTCAACTTAGTAGGCCCACAAGTCAGCCACCCACTATGGTGGGTCCCAGCTAGCAGGGGGTATTCATTTTTTTGTGCGTAATAAGGAGGCACTTCCTTGCGTGCGAAGATATAGCTGGTGGGGAACGGTTTTTTGCGAAATACAGAAGCCCTTCCCATGTACAGTCCGCGTACAGTGCGTAATAAGGAGGAACTTTCCTTTCGTGCGACCATGGACCTCATGGGTCCCAGCCGTCAGGCTCTCCACATACAGTCCTCTTCCGATGACTCTCGTATGTTGACCACGCCGCACCGAGCGCACCGAGGCAGTGGACGACGGCAAGGCCCCAGATCGGCACGACCCGGAGATGAGGAAGACGCGGCAGTGGAGTCACAAACGGAGAGGAGTGGGAAACTTGACTGGTTCGGGTGCGGGGTGGGCCTACACTCGGCAGAGAATAACAGGAGGTGCGGAGTGGAGGGATGGCCTGGCCTTCGGCAGGGTAACGTTTCACTGAGGAGCGCTAAACAACACCGCTGGACGCCGGAGGCTAGAGCAGGCGGTCCCGGCAGCGCTAGGGAAGAAGAAGAGAGATTGAGGAAGAATGCCTGCCGTTGGATGTAAATCCAACGCCTTCTTAGGCTTCGACCTACTGGCCTACATGTCAGCTAGTCCATTTGTTTTTTAGTCCATTTGGTGGGCTGGGTGAAACAATGATGTAGCATCTATGCAGCCCGTTTATATATATGGTAGGATTTAAAGCCCATTTGCATTTTTCTCGAAATCCGCAGACTTGCTGGGCTGGGTGAAAATATCATGTTGGGCTAGACGGAGAAATGTTACAAAAACATAAACACATGATTGCACGTCTATTACTGCATTGGTCAGTAAAATCTTTGCAAGCTTATGTACGCAATCACTAGGAGTTAACTTGCCAAGTTATATATAAACAATTACTATTATTATTTTGTAAGAACTATCAACTTACGAAATAAAATATCATTTAAATTTGATGAGTTAATAGTATGTGGGGTATTATTATTTTTTAGGCTAGACGTGGGACAGTTGAGTTGGCTCTAGGGAAAAGTACTGGGAGAAAACTCAGTTTACATCGAAAAAGAAAGTGGGATAAAATTCAGATATAGGATTAATGAAAACGAAAAATAGAACTGAGCTGTGCGTCGTCTTGAAAAAACAAACATAACTTGGGCTGCTGATGTTATAGACAAGCTAGGTCGGGAGGCCCAGAGGCCGCTTGATACCTGTTGGATCCAAAAAATGTTGAAACATGTCGTGGGCTGCCCATGTTAAACAACAAAACCTAGGCCATGGACCTGGTGGGCCCGGGACTGTCAGCCTCTCGATGAACAGTTGTCTCCCGATTCCTCTTGTTTTGCTGACCATGTTGGGAACGATAGACGGCGGCGCTGCGGCTAGAGCACCAAGGCGGAGGACGACGTCGAGACCTCGGACCAAACGAACCGGAGCGGGGGAAGACGCATGCGGAGGGGAGTATGAGGGTTGACTTGTTCGGGTGCAGGGTGGGCCGGTGGAGCTGCCGCCGCCGGAAAATGTGTGGTAGTAGAGGGATGGCCTGGACAACGCCATAGGCTATGATGGCCAGCCGCTGTATAGGAACAGGACGAAAGATTGAGCAAAATAAAGAAATACAAATGGATAGGTGGTTGGTCCCATATGTCTGTGTACGAGACCTGCTGGGTCCACCTAAGGAGGGGAATATGTTGGGAGGAAGGAGGTTCAAAGCACAGCAGCCGAGTGAACTAGTTTTTTCTAACGAACAAGTGAACTAGTTACATACATAAGCAACTAGCCACTAAAAAAAGCAAACAGGTTAATGGGTTCTTAAAAGAAATTTTCGAACAAAACAAATAATTACGACACATAGGCTAATGCATGAAACACTCAGATGATAAAGGTGCTTATAAACAGATAAAGTACAACATCTAGACCTTCCTGGCACGCTTGATCATGACGCTGCGGCTGTCCGTGTACTTGTCGGTTACGGGAAGCAGACACACCCTCATGTCCAAGATCTGCCTGTACATGTCATAGCATGAGTATGCGTCCTTGGCCGCGTAGGTTATGTAGGCTAGATTCAGAGGTACCTCCCACGTGTTCAGGTCCTTGGTATCGTTGTCTTCTTTCATGTTGGCGTATCAGGGGTCGACGATGGTCTCAGCAAGGTCAACCACGGAGTCCTTCTCCTGCCCGTTGCTGATGATCTTGTATTGCTTCTGGATGTCGACAAGCTTGTTGCACCAGATGGACGAATCGTCGCGTTCTTCCTTCTCTCCACCGTAGCGAAGGGGTAGTTGGTGATGCCGATGAAACGGGCGAATGCTCCAGAACCTCTGATGGCCCTACAGAAGTGGTAGATGAGAACCTCGTCCCGCACACATACCTGGGCGACGGTGATCCGCTGGTCCCTTTCAGGAGATGAATGGATGGGCACAAGGTCTAGTCCTGCAACCTTGTGCTTTCTTGTCCTGTAGGTACTGCTTGAACTCGGCGAGGCAGAGCTTAACCGAGTCCGGATCGTTGGTGTACATCACATTCAACTTGGTGCAGCCATAGGACTGAACGGCGAACTCAAAGGGGAACTCCTTGCTGAAGTCCATATCCAATGTGTAGGCAGCGGTAGCAGTTCGTTTTTCCAGCTCTTGGGGAACTGGATTCAACAGTAAACTGAGTGTGTACATGTGACAACAGTTACTACCCCTCCCTCGTCCGCTGCACGCCCGGCAGAAGATGCACCCTCGGCGAATTCAAACGCCTCCATTAAGAAACCTACTCCGGCCAGACGTCGGTTCACGAGCGGGCCTGTATTGGTACTGTAATAACAGGTTAGTGGTCATTTTACTTAAATTTAATTAGCTTTAATAGAAATTTATACTTAAAACAAGCAATGCATTGGCTCATTCTTTCAGTGCCACAGGATCAACATGCACAACAATTAGAATTATTATTCTCAGGACGCACACGATCATAACATTTGTCACACTTTCACAAAGATAATACTACCAAGTTTGAACTGTTTGTTATGGTTGTTGTCCTCTGCATCATCATGCCGTGTTTCCCAGCTTGGAAGATTCAGAACCAACAAATAAGATCCAAATAACAAGTACAACAAAGATGCCTACACATCTCATTGATTCCCAGCTTGCAAGATTCAGAACCAACAAATAAGATCCAAATAATAAGTACAACAAAGATGCCTACACATCTCATTGATTCCCAGATTGCAAGATTCAGAACCAACAAATAAGATTCAAATAATAAGTACAACAAAGATGCCTACACATCTCATTGATTCCCATCTTGCAAGATTCAGAACCAACCCATTAGAGCCTTTTGTTGAAGTGAATATCGGGATTAAATCCATCTTGGCTAGCCATGTCATACAATCGAAGAACTTGCCGAATGCTCTTGACCGTCACAACATCTGTAGTTGAGTAATGATGTTTGCACAACACAAACAAGGAAAGCATGATTTCACTTTAATAGTGGCCTCCTTTACTCAACCTGCAGCTCCACTAGGATGAGGCCTGCCTGGAGTTCCATGATTCAATTCATGCGCCTTTTTCTGTAGTTCACCTGAAATGAAGCAAAGATTGCATCATTCAGCTAGCAAGAAGTACTTGCTCTCGTGAGCTGGCAAGTTCTTCTTTAGTAGTTGCACTAAAATTGAGGAACATTAAGGTTGGTTGTCCGGCTGATGTAAGGTGCAACTATAATTTTCTTATCCTTTTGTGCAGTTCCACTAAAATAAAGTGCCATTGTGGTGATAGTGACGGCTCATCTTCCAAAGGCTAATAAAATGTTGCAAGAGATTACCAGCAGAACTTGACGGAGATTTTGGAAACTCCAATCACCATTTTGTGCAGTTCCACCAAAATTGAGAGATGTTGCCCATGTGACATTTTAGTTGAACTGCACAAGACACTCATTCCAAAAAAAGTGTTTTGTGCAGTTCACCAAAAGGTCACAATAGCAACAACGTGAAATGGATATCCCTATCTGCACAAAAAGATAGAAAGTAAGCAGTTGCTGGTCAATAAGAATATACAAAACATATACGAAATGAAAAGAAGCATCTTAATTATGTTCATGGCAATCACGCAAGGACAGTAGAAATTTTAAAACGTCAGCAATGCTTCATGTTACCAGAAGCATTACTTTAATGGTGGCATTGCTTGTTTACCAGATACAGTAAACCAACAACAGCTAAAAGAGTTGGTTTAAGGGCATGGGACCGTGGGGACCCAGGACACTCAACAGCTTAAAGGAGCAACTTACTTATCATACTGGGGAAAACAGCAGGAGTGCCATTTGTAACACAGTTTAATTGCATCTTATCACTGGAAGCATTAGATTAACAATAACACTAGTTAGACAGGTCCCTAAGGTAACAGTGTGATCGCTTCATTTTACATGTGCCCTTACATTAACAATAGCAAAAGGTTGGTATAAGGACATGCGATAGTGGACGCATCAGCACAATGTACCTACAAGGAGGCATAAAGTGGTGATGCAGAGTTTGTTCATCCTATGTGAGGGCAGCAAATCTAATCCTGGAGACCTTTTACTATGTGAGGGCAGCAAACCTAATCCTGGAGACCTTGTACTATGTGAGTGTCCTGTGGTAGGTGTGACATATGCTAATGGGTGGCTTATCATTGTGGGAGCCAGTAAGACATCGCCGGTGCCTGGAAACGGGATAAGGCGAAGACATGCACGCCGGCGAATGTTACCCAGGTTCGGGGCTCTCCGTGGAGATAACACCCCTAGTCCTGCTCTGCGGGGTCTCCGCATGATCACTAGATCAACACAAGTGGCTACAAGTGGCTCCTTGAGCTGTTTAGCTAGAAGAAGAAGAAGGGCAAGGCTAGCTCTCCTCTTCTCTCTATGTGGTGTCTAAAACTCTAAGAGATCAACCCTTTGCAAGGGTGCCCCGGGGGGTTTATATAGGCCTACCCCACGGGGATACAATGGTAATCTGGCTGGACGCAGGTCCTAGCCGTCAGTGTATGTATCCGCCGGCTTCTCCGCCGGCCGCTGGGGCCCGCCGACTTGTGGGTCCCGCCGGCTGCCGGCCTCTTGGCCGACAGGCCGGCCCCACCGCCTGGGGGTCTTGCTGGCGGCTGGTTACTGTAGCCTCGCCCCTGTTGACGAGGGCTTTGCTGAGGTAAGCATGGCTACAGTGCCGCCGCCTGGCGGGCTCTCACTTTAGCCTTACCCCGTCTTGTCCCGTTAATGATGCACATACTTTGAGGGAGGGAGGTAGCAGGCTATTGGGAGCCGGCTACGCCCCACGCCGACTAGGGGAGGCTTGGCCGTCTTCAAGCATCTCTCTGGCTGAAGGGACCCACCGCCCGTGGGCCGTACTGACAGCCTGTCGTGGGTGGTGTCATGGTCAACATGGCGACAGTGCCACGCCGGACGGGGGATGGCCGACCTGTACGGCGCACTGTGGCCACGCGTGCTTCGGGATTCAGGGGTGGCAGGTTGTACTGTAGCCACGCCCCGACCGTTATGTGGGTGCAGCCCTTAAGGGTGCAATCTTGGCCGCTTGCCGGGAGCCGGTCCTCTTATGGCCGGCTTCTGGGAGTCGGTCTTCTTGTGGCCGGCTTCTTGTAGTCGGCCATCTTGTGGCTCTCTTCGGGAGGGTTTTTAGGGTTGGGCCGTCTTCTAGTAGTCGGTCTGTGAGATAGCCGGCCAGGGGAAGGCGGCCCTGTGCTTTGGGTGCTTCAAGGCTCGATCGGCCCGATAATTTTTCAAAGAGCCAGGGGGAGTTAGTTAGGCTACCCGTGGCCATTTACTCCGTCAGTAGTCCCCGAAGCTGGTCGGGCTTCGAGGCTGAAAGGAGGACGAGAAGCTCAATCAGCTTCCTATCTTGAAGAGCCAGCCACTAGGAGCCGACTTCGATCAGGTGCGCTGTCTTGGTGAGGTTTTGAAGTCTGAAGGCGGGAGCCAGCTGGCACGCACACCGGGTTGCGGGCCGCCCGCTTGCCGCCCGCGTGCCATGTGGCACCCTCCGGCTGGAAGAGCCTGCCAGCCCACGCGCGTGACGGGACGCTGCCGCAGGCCGGGGCCCACCACTTCCACGCCTAGGCCTAGGTGTGGATCTTCTGTGGCCCAAAAATGGGCCATTCGCCTTCCAACGGCAGTTTCCGCACGCCGTTAGGGCGCAATAATCACGGGACGTGGGGGAGTGGGCGCAGTTAATCCCATGTCCCCACCACGCCTCGCCTCCTCGGCTTCGCCGCACGAGGCAATAAATAGGGGGAGGAGGGGGAGCGGCAGACGCTCGCATGCTCACCCTCGCTCCGCCATCTTCTTCTTCTTCCTCTCCGTCGCTGCAGCCCCTTGCCGCCGCGCCGTCCCTCTAGTCATCGCACTACCCCACAGCTTCGCCGCCGCGGGGTCGTGGTTTCGCCATCGCCGCGCCCTTCTCATCGGCTTCTTGCCCTCATGTTGTGCAGCGGAGACTGGGACGGCTCCAACGTCCACGCGGACCACATCGACTTCCTCCACAAGACGCGGCGGTTGCCCGGCAGGGACCATGTGCGGGTCCGTCTTGCGCCGGAGAGGGAGATCTCGCCGGCACCGGAGGAGGGCGAGCGGGTAATCTTCCGCTCACACATCCTGCGTGGCCTTGGCCTACCTGCGAGCGGCTTCTGCCATTCCTTCCTCGAATTCTACCAGCTCCAGCCGCACCACCCCACTCCAAACACGGTGGTGCTGCTGTCTGCCTTCGTCACTTTGTGCGAGGGCTTCCTTGGCGTCCTCCCCACCCTCGAGATCTGGGGGGAATTCTTCCAGTCCAAGCTCGGCACCGCCATGCAGGGCGTGCCGGCTCAGAGCGGCGCCTTCATCGCGGTGCGGAGGCCGGTAGCCGACAACCCTTTTCCTCCCATCACGCTGATCCAGTCGGTGAAGCTCTGGCAGAAATCCTACTTCTATGTGAAGAACGTCGCTCCGCAATGCGACTTCGTCAACTTGCCGGCTTATGTAGCCGGCCCACCGGCTGGGAGGCGGCCCAAGTGGTCCTATCGGGCCAGAACGCTGTCGCCTGTTGGAGCCGCCGCCGTCGCGCGACTCCGGGTAATGGTCCAGTCGGAGGGCCTGACCGGGCCCGACCTGCTGGCCGCCTTCGTGGTGCGCCGGGTGCTCCCGCTCCAAGGCCGCCCTCATATGATTTGTCAAATGAGCGGCCAACTCGATCCGAGTCGGATGTGCACCAAGGAGATGCCTCATGCCGAGGTAGCTCTCATGGTGAACTACCTCGCGAACTGCAAGCTCACCGACGAGTGGCAGTTTGGCAAGGAGCTGTACTCCCGTGCCAATCCCCCGCCTATGGTAAGCTTGCTTTTTCTTCTGTTCTTTACTTTTGTCAACAAGTTTCTCTTGGCCGACTCTGACCAGTCGGTTTGTCTTGGTAGAGCCCCCTCCTTCGATCGATGGCCGGGGCAGCGGGGGTGGAGCGCCAATTTCTTCCCGACCGGGCGACGCACGACTTGGACGACCCCGACTTGGGGGTGGCCGCTCTAGACGACAACACCGTGGGGGTAGGCGGCGAGGCAGGCGGCTCCGGGCTTGGAGCCAGCTTTGACGACTGTCCGGATGACGACGAGGCGGAAGGCGTCCCGCGCGGCCAGCCGGCGTCCGATCATGGCGCGGGTTCATCGGTCGCGCCGGCTGTCCGAGGCGGTGCGCAGAAACGCCGGACCACGCTGAGCCTATTCGGCAGTCGGCCGAAGAGGCCCAAGAGCACGGCGGCGGCGACCAAGCGGGACGAGGCAGCTGCGAAGGCGGCCCGCTTCTGCAAGATGGTGAAGCCGCCACAAAAGGTTTCGGCGTAAGTGTCAATTCCCTCGCGTATTCCTTCTTCTTTTTTGTTGATATTCTTCTGAGTCCTTGTCTTGATTCATCAAACAGGGCTCCGCTTTCCCTTGAGCGAACCGCTGCCGCCTCCGTGGTTGGAGCGGCGGGAGGATCCGCAAGCGCCCGCCGCGTGGACCCCCGTGCCAAGCTTCAAGCGACGACGGAGCGGAATGCGCGGGAGGCGCGGGAGGAGCGGGAGACGGAGGAGCTGAGGGCGGCTGCTGCCAAGGCGGCGCAGGAGATGGCAGAGGAGTCGGCGGCAGCACAAGCCGACGCGGCAGCCAAGGCCCAGGCGAAGGCTGCAGCCGCAGAGAAGGCGGCGGAGGCCCTGCTTGTCGTCCCCCTGCGCGCTGTGGCGCCCGAGATCCCGGAGCCCCCGCCAGAGGAAGCCAGTGGCGACCAGCTGGGGATGGAGAGCGAGGAGGACGACGTCGTCGTCCGGGAGAGCGAGGCGGCACCGCCATCGCTGACCGGGGCGGACCAAGGCAGCCGGCCTAGCGCGCCGCCCGTGCAACCGGCTGGGGGCGAGCCGGCCGCGAGGGCAGACCTTGTGGTCCGGTCGCCATCGCACCAGCACGCGGGGAAGGCGACTTCGGCGCCGGACCCACAGAAGGCCGCGGGCTCTAGCTCGTCGGCCCAGGATCTGGAGACGGCCAGCGCCAGCTCAGGGTGGACGCCGGGTAGTGGGACGGCCTTGCTGAGACACTATAACCAAGAATTCCTCGCGACACCGACGGCCATTCGGGTGAGTCTTCCCGCTTTTTGTCTCTTGTTCTTAATTTCTTCCGTGGGGGCGCGTCACCGCACCCACCGGGTGTAGTCCCCGAGTTCCGAGTCGGCTGCTGAGCAGGCGGCTTGGAACTTCTTAGTAGACTTCGATTGCTATCTTGTTCTTATTCGCACCTCTGTCCTTTTTGCAGAACTATCACAACCTCCGCGCGGCTACCTTCAACTCCCAGGCCCGGGAGCTGAACCACAAGACCACTAATCTGACTGAGAGCCAGAGTAAGTGCTTCATCTTTTATCTGACGCGCCCCCACTGGGTGTAGTCCCCGAGGTTCGGGCCGACTGCTGAGCAGTCGGGCCGGATCTTTCCTGGCGACTTCTTTCGTATTGCTTTTTTCTTCTTTGCCATGTCTGCCGAGGCCAATGTCGACCTGAGGGAGCAGTTGGGTGGGGCCCAGACCGCCCTTCGAGCCAAGTAAGCCGAGTGCAACGCCTTGGCTCAGGAGCGTGACCGCTTGGTCAAGAAGCTGGCCGACCAGGAGGAGAGCCATAAGGCGACCCTGAAGGCGGCGCAGGACAGCGAGGCCGCCCTCCAAGCCGAATACGAGACGGAGGCGGCGAGCTGGGCTGAGGCAAGGCAATCGCTGAGCGACGGCTACGGCCAGATCGAAGATTTGGTTGATGGTAGGCCGCCTTCTTCTTCGTTCCTTTGCTTGCCGCCTGCCATTTGGTCCATTTTCCGACTTTGTGTTTTTTCTCTTCCTTTCGTCCTTGTGCAGAATACTTCCCTGGCTACTCCGTTGCCGCCAGCAAAGTCATCGAGGCCCACCGCGAGGCGCAGAGGTAGGCTGGAGCTGAGATCGTGCCGGATGCTCGCCGGTCGCTTGAAGAGCAGCTTCTGGCGATCCAAGCCCGCCTGCAGCCGGCTCACCGCATGCTCCGCCGTCTTCAGCGCGTTGGGGCGCAAGTGCTGGCCGCCCTCTAGCCCGGCGAGGTGTTTCCCTGTACCCCCAATCGGACTGCCGACTGGCTGGAGGTAGCGGTTGGCCGCTTCGAGGCCTGGAAGGCTTCTACAGCTCGGTCAGGCGCCAGGCGGTCGCTGGAGTTCGTCTGGGCTTGGTATCCTGAGCTGAGTTTGGACCAGCTAGCCACCTGGCGGCAGGAGGCCGATGCGGAGCTGGAGGCGGTGCGGCCGGCTATCATCCAGCGCGCCTCGGCGATCGCCGACTACACCGACACCAGTGCCTTTGCCCCTGAGGTGGATGATGACGGCGTTGCTCAACCGAAGGAGTGGTTTGGGCTGAACCCAGCGGATGGTGAGGACTCGGTGGAGGAGATCAACTCAAGTGACGAGGGCGAAGAGGAGGAGGGAGAGGATGGTGAAGACGCTGTGCCAGACGGTGGAGCAACCGGCCAGCCTCAGCTTGATCGTGCCTCCAGCAACAAGGCGCGCGCGAGCGCGCCGCCTCCAACCGGTGATGATCAAGCCGAGACTCGCCAGCCGGCCACTCCTCCGGCCAGCACCGCCGTCTCCACTGACCTGTCGTCTCCACTGACCTGCCTGGCTCGCCTGTTGCACCCTTAGCCTGATCCGCGACCATTGCTTTCCTGTTTATTACTCTTTGAACAACATTTTGTTAAGTTTGCGTAGTTCCACCCACTGGGGGTGTATTCAAACTATGTTTAATGCCGGCCTGTCGAAGGCCTTTTGTGTAAATATAATCATGCATGTGCTTGGCTTCCGATTGTATTTGCTTTTCATCCTTTGGTTGTTTCCTTTGCCGCCCTCCCTTGGTTGCCGCCTTCCCAGCCGGACAGCTGCTCTGCAGTCTGTGGCTGGGGAAGGGCTTGGCCGTTTGGGAGGGCAAGTACTCTAGCTTTCTTGGATTGTAGCAAGGTGAACGGGAAGCCGGCCAGCCGGCTGTTCTGACAGCCGGTAGGCGGGGTGGGAGGCCAGCTTGTGTTATATTAGTTCGTTAGTCCTTAGTCGTTTTTTCGTGTGGGCGTCCTTTCGTGCCTTTGACTCTTGCCAGTCGGACAGTCGGTTCTTTGAGCTGCGACTTTCAACAAGAGATGGCTTGGGTGCCGGCACACTACTTGTCTGACTGCAGGTAGAACTTTAATATAACTCAAGGCGGCAAGTCCCCGGGCCGACTGATCGAACCCGGTGCCGGACAGAAAAACAAATGTAGCAATACATTCGTAGGTATGGCACTCGTCATACATAGATAAAAGAGGGTAGTCCCCGAGTGCTCCTCGGGGGGCCCGTTGTCTTGTACTTAATACAAAAGGTAGTGTGGTACATACTGCTTTTAACTGTAAAATCTTCGGAGGAGATGGTGTTCCATGGTCGTTTCGAATGTCATAGTCAGGTAGCAGAAAGCTCCGAATGGTGTGATGAAGGCGGTCTTCAGGCGATCGGCTGGATCCAACTTGATCTGATGGTAGCCTGAGTAAGCATCCAAGAAACTCAACAGCTCGCATCCGGCTGTGGAGTCTATCACTTGATCGATTCGAGGTAAGGCGAACGGATCTTTGGTGCAGGCTTTGTTGAGGCTGTTATAATCTAGACACATGCGCCATGTATTTTTTTTCTTCAACACCAGGACCGGGTTGGCAAGCCATTCCAGAAAAAACACCTCCATAATGAAGCCGGCTGCCAGAAGCCGGGCTATCTCTTCTCCTACAATCCTTGTCTTTTCCTCCGACAGTCGGCGGAGAGGTTGTTTGACTGGTTTTGCGTCTGCTCGGACGTGTAGCTTGTGGTCGGCCAAATCCTTCGGAACACCTGGCATGTCCTTTGGGGACCATGCAAAGATGTCCCGATTCACACAAAGGAAATCGACGAGCTCGCCTTCCTATTTGCTGTCTAGGTTTGCTCCAATGACGGCAAACCTCTCCGGGTTCTCTGGGTCCAGAGGTATCTTCTTTGTTTCCTTGGCCGGCTAGAAGGAGCCTTGAGCATCATATTCCTTGGGGTCAGGGGAGAGGGCCGGCTGCTTGCCGGCCATGGCCATGACTCGGTCCAACATCTTTTTTAATTCGACAATCATGAGGGAGTCAGCCAGCCGGCTGCTGGCTGTAGCACACTAAGAGGATTTCTTGTAGTCTCGGACTATGGTGATGATCCCCTTTGAACTTGGCATCTCCATCTTGAGGTAGCCGTAGTGGGGCAGAGCCATGAACTTGGCCAGGGCAGGTCGGCCAAGCAATGCGTGGTAAGGGCTCTCTAGATCCACCACTTCAAACCAGACTGCCTCTCGGCAGAAGTGATCCTTGTCTCCGAAGAGAACATCCATCTTGATCTTGCCGATTGGTGAGCAGGACAGGCCGGGTACGATGCCATGGAACACAGTCCGGCTTGGCATGAGTTGCTTCGTCTTGATGTTCAGCTTCTCCATGGCGTCAGTATGTTGATGCTGCTCCCGCCGTCAATCAGTACACGGGAGAAACGAGCATCTCGCCTTTCTGTCGCGAGGGTGGCGTCCAATACCAATGTATAAGAGCCGGGAGACGGCATCACCTCTGGGTGATCGGCCCGGCTCCAGCTGATAGGCCCCTCAGACCAATGCATGAGCTCTGGGTTATTAGAGGCGACCGCGTTGACTTCTCTGTCGGCGCCGACTGCGCTTGTCTTCGGTTTGGCTTGTAAAGACGACGTAGGCGGCGTGCTCGTCCGGGAACTCGTCTTGAATGGCTCCGACTGCTGGTTGAGCAGCCGACTGCTGAGGGGCTGGAGGCGGCTAGCCAGCAGGTGGAGGCGGCACCAGTCCCTCGCCTGTGGAGATCCGCGTGAGCTAATGACACTTCCGAGTCCTGTGGTTGGATGGCTTCGCGCCGCTGTGGAACTTGCAGGGGGCATCAAGTGTTTGCTCGTAGGAGAAAGTCGCCTGCCAGGCCGGCCTGCCGCCCTTCTGCTTCTTGGGCATGGGCCGCTCTTCAGGTTGTTCGTGTTCGACTGTGGCTACTTGCCGACTGGTGGAAGGCGGCATAGGGGCCTTACACTTTTTGTCGTTCTGGTAAGGGCGTCGACTGGAGTCGCCAGCCGGCGTCTTGGGAGCCGGAGCAAGCACCTTTCCAGAGGCATCCACTCGAAGCTCGGTCTTCATTGAAGAGTCGGCCGTGGCGTACTTGTCTGCTATGATCAGCAGCTCGTCGAGGGTAGTCGGCTCGTCGCAGAGGAGCCGGTGCGTGAGGAGGGTGCCCTCTCGGCACCCGGCGGTGAAGTACTCTATGGCTTGAACCTCGTGCACCCCTTCGCAGGAGTTGCGGAGCTCGGCCCAACATGTGAGGTAGTCGCGAGTTGATTCGCTGGGCCCTTGGACGCACAAGGAGAGCTGGCGGGGCTTGGGAGGCTGCTTGTACGTGCTGGTTAAATTGTGGATGAAGACTTCCGTGAAGTCTAGCCAGCTGTTGATGTTGTAGGGCTTGAGGCTGTTCAACCAAGTGCGTGCCGTGCCTTGAAGCATGAGCAGGATGTACTTCACGGCAATGCGCCTGTTGCCGTTTGCTATGCGAACTGCGGTGGAGTAATCGATCAACCAGTCTTCCGGCTTCACGGAGCCGTTGTATTTTGGCATGTCTCTTGGGAGCGAGAACCCTTTGGGGAAGGGTTCGTCGCGGATGCGGCGGCCAAAGCAAGGCGGGCCGACATCATCTTCTTCTTCTAGCGCCAGGGATCGCGCTAGGCGGTCGATCCGGTGGCGGGCGTCATTCTCGCCGACTCCTTCGCGGTGGCCTAGTCGGCCGCCGAGAGTCGGATGCGTAACAGGTGGCGGGGTGGGATATCTCTCCCCACGAGGCGGGGGAGGAGGCGGATCGCCTCGTCGTTCCACAGCTCGGGGGCGGCCTTCTGCGTCGCGCTCGATGGTGAGCTGAGTCCGACTGCGCCTAGCAGCCGGCTCCTTGTCTTTTCTCGCGCGGGCGCCGTCTGCACTCGGCGTCCGGCATGTCGCGTCGTGCTCTCGGCGTGGGGGAGCACTTTCAGCGCGGGCGCTGGCTTCATGCCGCTCTGCGGCCGCGTCGATCAGCTGCTGGATGCGTCTAGTCATGTAGGGGAGCTCGTCGGCCCCCAGCCCGTTCGGCTCGTCTATAGCCGCCTGAGCGGCACGGAGGTTCTCGAGAGGCGTGGCGTAGACTGGGCGGTCTGCTCCCAGCATGCTGGCGATGGCCGCGCCGCACTTCTTGACAATGCCGGCTCGGCTCGGCCCGCCAGGAGGTGGCGTACCAAAGGCGGCGCGGTCGACTTCGCGCTGGTGAGCCTCAGTGAGGCGTCTCATGGATGCTATCTTCTGGCCCGCCGCGATGATGGCGAGGCGGCGCGCCTCCAGTGTCTCGGCGTCGGCGTCGGCCGGGATGGGGGCGGACAAGTCATGTAGCCCCGCTTGTAGGGCGTCCTGGGCGTTCTCGCGTGAGGCGGCGCCATGGCTGATGACCAGCTCCTCAGTGACAGCGCTGCTGCCACTGTCGGATCGCGGAAGAGGGTCGTCGATGATCACCACGTTGGTGGGGAAGGCGTCAAGCGAAGCCGTGTCGGAGTCGACAAGCATCGGGTCGGTGGAGCCGACCGACTCCAAGTCCACAGCAAGCTCGCTGGAGATGTGAAACTGGTCGAGGAGGCTGACGAGGCGGCTCTCGGGGCAGTCTGTGCCCGCGTCAGACGCAGGCTCGTCGGAGATGCGAGCCTCGCCAAGAAGATCGGCGAGGCAGCTCACCGCGCAGGCGTCGTCGACGCCTTGCAGCGCATCGGGGCAAGCGCCATCGGGCGTGCTGGGCTGGCTACTCTCGCTGGGAAGGAAAAGGGTTCCTGTCCAGAACAGGTCTCCGGACGACGGTGCACCTGGCCCCATGGTGGGCGCCAAATGTCGGATGGTAGGTGCGACATATGCCAACGGGTGGCTTATCATTGTGGGAGCCAGTAAGACATCGCTGGTGCCTGGAAACAGGATAAGGTGAAGACATGCACGGCGGCAAGTTTTACCCAAGTGGCTACAAGTGGCTCCTTGAGCTGTTTGGCTAGAAGAAGAAGAAGGGCAAGGCTAGCTCTCCTCTTCTCTCTATGTGGTGTCTAAAACTCTAAGAGATCAACCCTTTGCATGGGTGGCCCGGGGGGTTTATATAGGACTACCCCCCGGGGATACAATGGTAATCTGGCTGGACGCGGGTCCTAGCCGTCTGTGTCTGTATCCGCCGGCCGCTGGGGCCCGCCGACTGGTGGGTCCCGCCGGCTGCCGGCCTCTTGGCCGACAGGCCGGCCCCATCGCCTGGGGGTCTTGCTGGTGGCTGGTTACTGTAGCCTCGCCCCTGATGACGAGGGCTTTGCCGAGGTAAGCATGGCTACAGTGCCGCCGCCTGGCGCGCTCTCACTGTAGCCTTACCTCGTCTTGTCTCCTTAATGATACACATACTTCGAGGGAGGGAGGTAGCCGGCTATTGGGAGCCGGCTACGCCCTAGGCCGACTGGGGGAGGCTTGGCCGTCTTTGAGCATCCCTCTGGCTGAAGGGGCCCGCCGCCCGCGGGCCGTACTGAAAGCCTGTCGTGGGTGGCGTCATGGTCAACATGGCGACAGTGCCGCGCCGGACGGGGGATGGCCGACCTGTATGGCGCACTGTGTCCACGCGTGCTCCGGGATTTGGGGGTGGCAGGCTGTACTGTAGCCACGCCCCGTCTCTTCACCGTTATGTGGGTGCAGCCCTTGAGGGTGCAATCTTGGCCGCTTGCCGGGAGCCGGTCCTCTTATGGCCGGCTTCTAGGAGTCGGTCCTCTTGTGGCCGGCTGCTTGGAGTCGGCCATCTTGTGGCTCTCTTCGGGAGGGTTTTTAGGGCCGGGCCGTCTTCCAGTAGTCGGTCCGTGAGATAGCTGGCCAGGGGAAGGCGGCCCTGTGCTTTGGGTGCTTGAAGGCTCGATCAGCCCGATAATTTTTCAAAGAGCCAGGGGGAGTTGGTTAGGCTACCCGTGGCCATTTACTCCGTCAGTGAGGGCAGCAAATCTAATCCTGGAGACCTTTTACTATGTGAGGGCAGCAAATCTAATCCTGGAGACCTTTTACTATGTGAGGGCAGCAAATCTAATCCTGAGACCTTTTACTATGTGAGGGCAGCAATTCTAATCCTGGAGACCTTTTACTATGTGAGGGCAACAAATCTAATCCTGGACATACTCTGTTGACTTGTCCACCAGCCGCCACTTTCTATCCTTTTTTCAACCAATAATAGATTTGTTCCTTATCCAGTTTGTACTGCGTTTTCCCATTATTTCCCTTCTCAGCCAAGAGACCGGTTGGGTATCCGGTCTCTACTAGTTTCACCATATTATTTCCTCTTTAAATCAAGTCCTAGGTTCATGCTACAACTTTCCCCCCTTTCTTCGTTGTTTGAACAAAGCCCTAGATTCGAATGCATGAAGTAGCTTTACCTCTAATAATACTAAAAATTTAGGTGGCTTTGGAAGAGCTGATGGGATTAGAAAAAGATGCACATGCAGACACGTGGGGAGCTGGGGCAGTAGAGCAAGGCCGCTTTCGAAGAACTTATACCTGAGGGTCGTCGGGATGTCGGCGGCGGCAGGTCGGATCTGCGGACAATACGGCAGGGAGGAAGAAGGGTCGGAGGACCTCCCGTGCCGGCGCTGTGTTGGAGAGAACGGCACGGGCAGAGGATCGGGCCCGTCCGGCAGCTGTGGGTTTCCTCCTTCGCCGGCGATGACCGCGTGAACGATGCACCTAGTCCTCTACACACACCAGCTGGAGAGAACAATGCACCTAGATCTCCACGACAAGCGTTTCAATTTGTTTACGTGGCATTAAAGAAAAGAAACTCTCTATTTAAGGTGACTACCTGTACGACTCCTACTTACTACTACTAGTAGTAGTATTGTTCACTTGTGCTCCCCGGCCCTCCATTCATTGAACAACCCCATGGGTGAATAAACATACAGTACTAGTATTTATATAGAACGAACAAGCTCGAACTATTTTCATGTAGTTAAAAGTTGAGGGCGGGGCTTTTCCCGGGCAGTACGCGCGGCAGTTTTCGCGTAGGAGGTTTGACAGAGAGGCGAGGAGGGTGAGGGAGTAGCGGATTCAACTTACTTACTGCTGGAAAGGTCGGGCTGTGCGATTTGACGGCGCGTTACTGTTTGGATCCATGTGTTAGAGTTAGTTTGGGTTAGTTTGAACTCAACTAACCCAAAAATATCCAAACAGGGGGGTTAGTTTGGGTTACCGTTTGGATCCATGTGTTAGAGTTAGTTTTAACTCAACTAACCCAAAAAAATCTAACCCACCCAAGAGGTGCTTATTTGGGTTAGTTCTTCTTGGGACACTAAAAAACACATTTTTTCTCTCGCTCTCCCCGCAGCAGATCCCTCCCCACTTCCTCGAAGCTTCTCGTCCTCTCCCTCCCTCCCTCTCGCACCGCCCATGAAGGCACCTCGCCGTATCCGTGCTCCATCTAACCCTGTCATCCAAACACCTCTTTCGCTAGATTTACTTCAGGGCTAGTTCAGGATTAGAATCTAACTCTAACCTTTAACTGAGTTAGAGTATCCAAACAGGGCCAGGCGGTATGACCAAGGTGATGCCCCCCTTCCGTTTCACACTCTAATCTGGTGCATGACACGTATTACGTCGACCCGGATGCTGCTGGCTGTCCCACATGTCGGCGAAGTAGTACATAGTAGTAAGAAGAAGCAAAGAATCATGCGGTATAAGTCTTTCTAGAGATTCCAACAAGTGACTAGACTAGACCGCGTGCAGTATCTCAAATCTCAACTCTCCCTTCCAGTTTATAGGGCTCAAATCTCAAATCTCATCAACCAAGGCATTTTGCGATTGGAGGAATGTATCTCGTACTTTACAAAACTACCCTAATTAAACCCATGCATTAATTACGTAGTTCTCTCGTTTTCCTCTCCGCCTTGGTCGCGGTGCACAATATTGACCACTCCTATATGACTAGCCACTCTATCTACATGCGGAACATCAAAGCATCCGGGCCCGCGTGCCATCCACCAAATCACAACGAGGTGCTACAGTCGAAACTCACCGGTCACCCCGGTGTGGCCGTCATGACCTGTTATATCACAAAACCCACACCTTTACTAGCAGTGGTAAAGTGGCCTCGAAGTTGGACTGGACGAAGCAACCATCACTTCATTGGAACGCTCGTTGAAGCCCTTTCTCCCCTTTCTTGAAGAAAACCTCACTCCAGGCTACTCACTTCTGCCATTTTTCTTTTGTACCGATGAAGGAAAGGTGGGCGAATCACTGATGCTGCTATAGTTTCATTCCAAGAATCTTCTTTTTGCGAAGCACCGACTGATTCTCATAGCCTATTCTTTTCCCGTTTTCATTGCGATTGTGGTTTCCTTTCGATTGCTTTTTGTTTGTCAGTTCATTGATGGATCCTAGAGCACTAGGCAAAGAGTTGCCGGCGGACAACCCACTGGAGACAGCGATCTCCAGGAAGCGAGCACCAACCAACGAGTTGACCATGTTGGCGGGCCAACCCATGGAGACGAAGAACTCCAAGAAACAAGCACTAGCCAAAGAGTTGACGACGTTGGCGGACGAACTCCTCAAAGAAAGTTGGAAGAACAGCAAGGGCCCCACTGTGCCTACCCCAAAAACTTTGATGGCCACCTTTGCGAGGCTCAAGGCCGAGTTTGAGGAGATAGTCGGCGTTGAGAAGCAGTATTGCCCTGGCAAGGTGATGGCCCCCATCGAGGACGAGGAGATGGCCCCTGGAGGGATGGGATCCCCCAGTGAGCTGCACAAGGTAAAAAATAATGGCTTATTACCGAAAGTTGTGGTTTTTGATTATTTGCAATGTGCTTGCTAATATGTTAGGGTTGTGCAGGTGCCGGTGGACGTGCTTGATGATTCCGATGTCGCGGCCCGTCCCGTGGACAACGCCCCAGAGATCGTTTTCGATGTCGCGGTCCGTACTGTTAGCATCGCCCCGGAGATCGATTCCGATGCCGCTGTCCATCCTATGGACGTCGCCCCAGAGATCGATTCTGATGTCGTGGTCAGTCCTATGGACATCGCCCTAGAGATCGATTCCCATGCCGCTGTCCGTGTTGTGGTCATTGCCCGAGAGATCGATGACAAGAAATAGTTGGTCGCGCTAATCCTTCAAGGTAGTTTGCATTGCCCTGTGTTTAATTACCAGAACGATGCGTGTTATCAAACCATCTTAGAGCTAGTGCACTGTCTTGTGTGGGCGGTACTTGCTACTTTAGTTTGATAGTGAATCATGCGAACCCTCTCCGAGCTATGGAAACAGATGTATTCTCACCAGCTTTTTATGTAATATATGGCATGCTTAGATGTAAGTTTGAACTGTTTATCATATCAGCAGGGCTTATTTGATGATTCTTGGTGTTAGTAGGCTAGCTACTGTGCGAGCTATAGTACTTGCAAAACACTCACCGAAGAGAAATTTTGGGGCTGATGAGCTCGTGGTATGCTTATACTGATCCGTCGTCAATCGGCCAATAGCCCAAGCTCCTAAAATTGTAGGCTTAGCGATCGATCAGACAATAGTCGACACGGATACATTCAGGCCTCATTTGGTTCATAGGTTAGGAAAATCATAGCAAAAGTACAGAGACGTACAACACAAAATCATAGCAGTACAGAGACGTCCCTCCGTTTCAAAATAGATGAGTCAACTTTGTACTACTAACTTTGAAACAGAGGGAGTACAAATCCTAGGCGGGCTAGTTTGGCCTAGTGGGTTTTAGTGATATGACATGGTACAATGCCTTCAGTGTTCGCGTGTGGTAGCAGTACTGCGGTTAGAGTAAGTTTTCTTGAAGAAGCGGAATTCAACAAAGTCATGATGGTTCCTTCGTCCGACTAACTTATAGTGGGAAATGTTGAGCCTGTGCTACGACCGGGGTGGAGCAGGATAATTTTGTGCATGGCAGGTGGACCAGGATGGTCGACGTCCCACATGTCGGCGAATGAAAGTATTCTTTCCGATATAGTGGACGAGCAACGAGTATTCATTGTTTATTTTTTATGAAACCTATTGTCTCCACTGTTACGACGGAGCAGTGTGAAACACGGTAGCCCAGTGAACTTGGCATGTGCACCACTCCCTCCTTCCTCATGTAATACTACCATAGTGTTGACTATAGGGTTACAACTTTTTCTCACTTTCTCTCTATTTATTTCCTCTCAAATGTTTTTTACCTTTCTTTTAGACACAATTTTTTTATGCCTCTTTTTTAGAATTAGTTTTTTTATACCTAGGAGCACGTGTAGAGACGAGCTCCTGCAGATCCCACTCCTTGACTTTGTCAATGCCTCTCTCTCCTCCACATAAGCGGGCTTGTCGAGAAGACAAGAGATGATCTCTTAGCACAATATGTTTCACCATGTTTTTAGGAATAACTAGTTATTGAAGATAAGGCTAAGAGATGATCCATTGTACACATGTTTTTTTGTCATCTCTAAATTACATGCAAGACTTATGATAATACTATATTATCAACCATTGTTCATGCCCTTTATAGCCCAGAATTTTACTGGTACTACTTGCTATGAATGTGGGCAGCTGGCCTCTAAGGGGGGAGTGCGCGCGGGGAGGTGGTGGGGTGGGGGAGGGGTTCTGGCGGGCCAGGGCGGTAAGAAGCGGGCTTGGAAGCGGTGCGGACTCCCGCATGGCCCACCTCACGTTATCACCACATATTTCTTGGACTCCGTGCATGGCGGGCGGGCGATCTCTTCTCCCTCCCCCGTCTCTCTCTTCTCAGCTGACGCCCGTCGAGCAATTAGATTTCGGTTATCAACGGTTTATTCAATTGCAGTCCCACATGTCAGTGAAAATGCAAGACAACGCGTGTCCCCTCTGGTGAGCGGCGTGCGAGCCGGACTGCCAGGGGTGCGACATGGACGCGACACGTACGAGTTGTAAGTGTGCCGCCTTTTCCTTTTGAGCTTGCAAACCGTAACATTATCGTGCGATCGATTGATAGAAATCCAGAACAAAATGCTGAGGGCGGTGCTTTCCCGCGCGTTAGGCAGGCTAGTTTGAGTGATATGACGTGCAACAGTGCCGTCCACCTGCTCCATTTTTATGTAAGCAAGTGTCTACACTCTGACGTGGGAGGAGTGCGAAACACGGCGGATCTGATTTTGATCGAGGGATAACTGTTCCCTGCGAAATAATGGAGCACAGTTAGCGATTATAGCATGATAGTTAGGGAATCTCCAGCGCAGGCCCTCAAATTTACACCGGCATCTGTCCGAGGACACTGGTGGATGCCATCCAATGCTGCCCGCATACCTTTCGACAACTATATGAACTAACCGGATGAAATTCGTGCAAACAAAGCAAACTTCAAATTGAACGGATGAAATTCATTACATTTCGAGAACTTTTCCTATAAACTGGACGAAATTCATTACATATTTCGCACAAACCGTACTAAAACCTACTGTAAACCTAATCTAAATGATCGCCGGGCTCCGACCACCATGTTCGGCCATGAACCCGAGAAAGCCGGCCATTGCCTTTGCCTCCTCCTTATCCGCCTCAATAACCTCCTCGTCCGGAGCACAAGGTTATGTAGATTTCCGCCTCCACGTCGCCGTCAAGCGGCTAATCAGCCGCCGATTTTTATCCCACCAAGCTTGGCGTCAACTGAGTGGAGGAGCGGTGGCCTTCCTGGGACCAGAGCGGTGGCGACCAACCGTGTACTACTGTTCCTAGCTGCCGGCTGCGCCGCGCACGCGCGCCGACTTCGTGGTCGTGGAGGCGGAGGGCGGCCGGGGGGGAGCCGGCGATCTCCTTTGTCTACTCCTGCGAGAGTACGTCCAAGAGAGCTTTGGAGCGCACCCGGAGCGGAGCCACCGATGTCCTTCATCTGCTCCTGCGACAGTACGTCCAAGAGAGCTTTGGAGTGCCCGGACGCCATGGTTGGAGTGGTGCCAACAGAAGGAAGGGACCTGAGGAGAATGGGTGTGGGTCTTTCGCTATGGCTGGGAGCTGGGGCTCAAGTTAATATAGCGGGCGAATGGCAATGAGCCGCGGCAGACGGATGGATGGCTGGCACCGGAGTAGGTCCGTCGGCAGCCGTGGTGTCATTAACACGGAGCAGTCGCTTGCACCGGGATGCCACGCGGGTGGCGCTCTCTCGGCCGTTGTGCTGCTGCAATGCCGGCGCCGGTGAGAGGTCGCGTCGGGCGTGAATACGGACGCTGCTTCAGTGACTTAACCGCAGGTGCGTTGTCTCACTGACATGTGGGCCCAACGGGCATCAAGCCCGCATGTCAGTGACACACCAACTGCACCTGTAGTTAAGGCCGGTGAATGCGGCATTGACGTTCTGGAGAGACTGTGATCGTTTCATGCGGGAAGCGCGCGCTAGCGATGGAAGGGGTTTCGGTAGGCCAGGGCAGTCAGACGCTGGCGTGGTGGTAAAATGTGAACTCATGGATGACGAGCCTTTGAAGCGTATGCGGCACGTATTGACAACCAGGCGTCCATGCAACCGTTCTTGTCGCCAGCTAGCATTCGACAACCACCATTAGACACCACACAACCATACATAACTTACGAATAATGGACGAATCGATCATACACACACTCGTGTGCAGTGGCACTATGATCGGTTGCTCACGATAGTACATACTCCGCACCATAGTACCCTCTCTAGCTAGGCTATTTTATAGATTGTCATTGTGATGGACGATATACATGAGCAAGGCGCCGAGTCACGAGTATGACCATTGGTGTTGAGCCTGGTGAATACATGCTCGGTGTTCGCGGAGGCCTCCAGCAAACGTCTAAACAGTAATGTCACATACGCATAATTTTGGTTTTTATTTCTTTCTCCACTGACAAGTAGGCCCGCATAGATAGATAGATAAAGAACACGAGCTGATGAGGCACATGCGGACTGTTTGCCTGGTCAACGAGACAAATACGGAGCTATACGCTGAGCCAGTGATCGTATAATCACCATATCTCGTATACAATTATCAAGACAAGTTCAATGACCGCCAATGCATTTTACTCGGTAATAAATGACCAGGATTGAAAGGGAATCCAAATTTCCCTCATCTTCTATCCTTGAGCTCTTGACAAACCAATGCACTTTACGGTTGTCTAGACACTCCACCCCAGAGCTGTCACCAAGCGTCGTTCATGCACCGCGCCGCACACTAACCGGTAAGGAAGCGATGGCATCCCGCCGCGCCGAGTTCCTCGCCGACCACGACCACACACAGAATGGTAGGCAAGCGGTGGCATCCCGCCGTGCCGAGTTTATCGCCGCTTGCGACCTCACACCTATGTGGGCGGAATTTGAAGCTGCCAAGGCCGAATGGGCGGTAGAGCAAGAGGCGGCCAAAGCCGCACAGAGGGAGCAAAAAAGTCAGAAAGCACTCAAGAAAAGAGAGGCCCGCCGCCGCAAGAAAGAAGAGGACGCACGCGCTGCTGCAGAGAGGTCGGCGGAGATCCAACCACGGTGGGGTGTCGCCGACATAGCCGGGAAGGAGAACGACGGCGTCTGGCCAGCATGTGAGAAGTAGTAGTACTAGTAGTTAGTGTGTGTGTCTGTGTCGCCCGTATGTTTGTTTAATTAATTATGAGCATGTAACAGTACTACTAGTTACTACTGTAGTTTTTAGAGCAAATTACCAGTAGATTAGTCTAGACTCAATGGAAAAATTCCTATCCTATGCATCAAATGGCATCTCTTTCTCTATAGGAATTGAGATGCAGGTCATCTCACTTCCTATGATTTTCATATTCCTATAAAGTTCCTATTCTATGAACCAAAGGAGGCCTCTGCTGGAGTAAGTACTGTAGCTAGCAGTACTGCTGGTACAGTAGTTTTCCTCAAGAACCGGAATTCAACGAAGTCATGATGGTTCCTTCATCCGAGCAACTTCACAGTGGGTAAGGTTGGGCCTGTGATTTGACGGCTCATTAGTAATTACTGCGGCGCGACGACCGGGGTGACTCTCCCTTGGAGTTCTGCGGGCATGGCAAGTGGACCAGGATGGTCAACGTCACACATGTCGGCGAGCGGAAGTATTCTTTCCGATATTGAGGAGCAAGGAAACCGCGTGGTATAATATCACTGGTGATTTATATTTATTTTTTATTTCTAATGAATGCTAGCGTTTCAACTCTTACGACGAAGGAGTGCCAAACACACGGCACGTGCTGGATGCGCACACGTCAGCGAAAGGAGTGGGACATGAATAGCGTGGTAGCGCGTCTCCACTTCTGGGTCGGAGACCACACATAGTAGTACTACTATACTAGTGGTATGAATGATACAAAGTGCGACCTGGAGAGAAAGACACGTCAAGTTGGAAGGTCTCGGGGCATACACGTAAACAAATATAAAACCTAATATGTGCCTCCAATTAATATAGTAGTAGTAGAGTACTTAGTCACGTACTCCATAACATCACCGGGCATTGCACGTACAACATTTAGTGGTAGTAAGAGACAAATGCCTATATGGCACGCATGTTCATATTATTGTGCCTTTCTACTTCACTTACTGCGCTACGTTACACAGGTTCTTCATATAGATGGAATGATCCTTGCATGACACGTGCACCTTGATGCTAAATGTGTCGCGTGTTGGCAAAAGGATGAACAAAGCTCACGTAAAAAAATAGAGTGGAAGAATATAGATTCCCGACGACCGAGAAGGAGCAAGGAACCTCGGGGTGGAGCGTCTGCACTCATAATATTTTATATTATTCAGCGATATAAAATAAACCAATCATCTCCACAGTGGACTGGAAGAGTACGAAACACGGCAGCCCAGTGTAGTTACATCATACTAGTACATGGCTAACCCACACTATCACCATATTTCTTGGCTTCCATGCGACACCTATCTCTAGTAATTCAGCAGCCCGTATCGCTTCTCCCTCCTCGCCTCTCTCAAAGTGCGGCGGGCTGGCGTTTTTGCCGTCTATTGAGGTCGGTTAACTCATCACATGTTAGCAACATGCCAAGAGCATTCAAAAAAAATTCCTTTCACGTTCCATTTTCAAAAAGAAAAAAAAATCCTTTCACGTACAAATTTGACTGTATGCTTTGAGCAACTTGCATGTCCTATACTACTCCTGTTTGGATACTCTAACTTAGCTAGAGGTTAGACTAACTCATGACTAACCCTGAACTAACTGTAGCCAAAGAGGTGTTTGGGTGACCGGGTTAGCTTGACAACAAATGCACTTGATGGAGAGAGAGAAGTGATTTTTCAGTGGTCCCAATGAGAACTATCTCCAGTTAGCACCTCTTGGGTGGGATAGTTTTTTTGGTGGGTTCGGTGCAACTTGCTCCAATTTAAACCCTCATGCTTGGATACTTTAGGGATATTTGAGCCCCAACTAGCTCACACTAACTCTAACCCATGGATCCAAACAGGGCCTATGGCCAGCCTCGACACGGAGTAGTCGGTGCACCGGGAAGCGGCTCTCTCGGCCGTCGCGCCGCTTCAAAGCCGGCGCTGGTGAGAGGTCGCCTCCGCTCTGGCTGGGCATTAATGCGGCGCTGACGCTCCAGGGCGACGCTGACCGTTTCACGCGGGAAGCGCGCGCTGGCAAGGGAGTATAGGTTTTGAACCGTTTCATGTGTAGTACTGGTAGTTTGCAAAACTACTCAATTATTGCACTCAGTTTCCTAAGAAATTGTGGTAGAAAACGTTACTCCACAGCCTGCTTCCCTTCTCCTTCCTCTTCCACCGTCCGCGCACGTCCGCGGGAAGCGACCGGTCAACCCTTATATAGGAGTGCTAGCACAAAAAGATGCATGCATGACCACTAAAATTTCCAGATTAAACAGCCGCTCCAGCGGGAGTACGGTGTATGTTGTTACCTTCGGCTGGGCCATGGCTACCGGGCGACGGCGACCAGAGAAGAGGCGGCGGGAGGGGAATGAATGCAGCTACTGTTTGGGTTCGCCGTCCGGCTTAAATAAATGCGTAGCATCACGTGTACCCGTGGGTGCACAAATTGTAAGATACGTGTCTGCTTAAGTGGGTGTCACGTAACTGGTGTGTGTGTGTGTGTGTGAGATTCTGAGAGACAGAGTGCCTGTGTGCGACTCTACTCTTCGGACATGTACTCAACCTTTTGCATCGGGATATAAGTATAATGGTATTTACTTTAGCTAGTGATTTTCGTGGCCATGTTAACGTGGTTGTGTAAAAAAATGTCACTTCCTGCTCGTGATTTGCGTTATATAATTACAAGCAAGATGCTTGTGTATTGCACGGAACATCAATATGAATTTTTTTACAAAACACATGTTGTGATTTACCCGTGCAGGAGTAATCCCATGTGTAAAAACTAATGATATTTCGATAATTTTATCGGAAAACTGGTATCTCGAGAATGTCATCGAAAAAATGAAAGATGAGAGATAAGGTGAGGAGGAGTGGAGCGTGGTGGTGACTGGTGGTCGGAATGGGCGGAGGCATGGGGATGGACGGCGCCGGCAGTCGGCAGCGGCCACCATGCTAGATTGTTCCGGAGACTTTGTTTTTTAATTCCTCAGCAATGAGGTGTGGGAGATAAGGATGTGGAGAGAGGTGCGGCTATCTTTTGTAAAATTATCATAGTTTGCTTTCTCTCCGTCAGATATGGATCAGACGGTCTATATTACAAGATGGCAGGCACACCATCATTTCCAACTCGGTTTTTTATAAGGGTACAGATGATAAGTTTGCTAACTACTAAAGTAAAGTGGAATTTGTCCATGTTATACAAGTAAATTAAGGTGATTGTTTATCATACGGGTAAGGGTGGATGAAGGGTGGTACGAACAAATGCTCCGCCTAGAGCATGTCTGTGTGAGATGGAGTCTCAGTGTGTGTGTGTGTGTGTCGCGGGGTCCTCGGTGGCGGATGTAATTTAAGTGTGCATGGCTTCATCAAAGAGAGGTGATGTGTATGGCAGAGACCACCAACTATGGGGTGCGAGAGATAAAATTCCCGTAGAGAGGGAAAAGAAGGTGTGTGCGCGTGAGAGTAGTCGACATCGAGAGAACGTGCTTGTTCGAGAGACACCAAGGAAGACTACTATATATCGATGGTGCATGTAGGCGGGAATTAAACGAAGGGATGGTCTTATTGGTTTCGGGGTATAGGGGAAGAGTGAGAGGGGGTAGCTACAAGGAGATTGTTAAGTGTGAGTGTGTGTTTTACCCATCCAGGCGGAAGTTATGTGCACACAAGAAGAGAATGATTCGATGTGGCGTTAGGGTTGAAGGTAATTAACTACGTATGGAGACATAGACACCTTCAACGTGCATGTGTGAGAGGTATACATGTATACGTGGGATGTGTGTGTGTGTGCGCGCGCATGATCGAGATAAAAGAAAGAAGACATAAGTCATAAGCTAAGATCAACGACATGGGAGAGACGGATCGGTATGACAATATGCATGCATGCGAGAATGCAGGGAAGAAGGCCCGACAATTGAGCATGTGTTTTTGTCTTTAAGGGATAGTGGTGTGGGCTGGAGCATGCATCTATGGTGAGCAGAGGGAGTGAGGCACAACGATTGCGCAAAAGAGATCAACCTATAAATGAAAGAAGGTTGATGGAGAAACATATAAATAGAAAGATAAAGATGCTAGCTAGTGTGCGTTAGAGATAGGAGTCGAGTGGATCAGAAGGCTGAGTTATGGGTGTGGGTGTGAGAGAGATGAAGAAAGGGTGCATGTGACTCACATACAAACAAATATCGGAGAGAAATGAGATGCTGAGAGACAGAGTTTTGTGTCTGCGAGAGAGAAAGATATTCCAAAACGAGAGTGATAGCTAGAGAAACATATGAGGGAACGCAAGATATCTCTAGGGAGAGACAGTGTGTGCGAGCGACATGCAAGAGAACAGTGGAGAAATATGAGACCATGGGAGACAGAGTTTGTGTTTGTGTGTGAGAAAGAGATATTTAAGAGGAAGAGTCGTAGGTTCTCATACCTAAGGACCGAAAGACATCTCTGTATGAGGGGTGTGCGAGTGGCACACAGGGGAATAGTAGAGAGAAATGAGACCCCAGAAGACAAAGTTTTGTGTTTGTGTGAGAGAAAGAGATTCCACATGGAGAATCATAGTTAGAGACACATAGCAGGGAGCGAGATATACTTAGAGAGAGATAGAGTGATGAAGGTCGAGGGAGAGAGTACCGTCAGTGTGTTACGAAGATAAAAGATCGTTGTCCACATACAGGTAGCACGAGAGATACCCGAGAGACGATGAACGCGTATAGGTCCAGAGAGATAGTCCTATATTAAGCATGACTGATAGTTATATGAGATGAATATCTGGATTAAATGGGATTCAAATATTTAAACTGGAGATCTCGACATCGATAATATCATAACGCAAATTGGTGTATCAAACATGCATATTCATTTGAATTTGGGGACACGTGTAATGTTATATAGTTTATCAATATTGGTGATCCATAGATTCTTTAATTAGAAACAATGCATGGTTTATATGCAATTAATGTCTAAACGGGATTACACTATATGTTGCATGTGTGAAACACATTATACATGTTTGAGAAGTAAAAAAACCCTGCGTGAAACACACATTAATTGGAGACAGTTAGCGAGGAATGCATACATTGGATTTCAACATAAAGTGGTTTCAAATACTTGAAAATCCAAATTGATGGATACACCCTTATGAATCTGAGATCATGCCATTTGTAAACCATATTTATGTATAAAGGGTGTTGTGCTTTTGAAAGTATATATAAAAAATGATGTATATAGAATTTTATTCCAATCAAAAATGGATCCCGCCTGAAAAAATAGAATACAAACGGGATTCGAATTGAGTTGGCACGGTAAACGTGCACTCCGCTAAATTTGAACGAAGCGGGGAAAGTCGCAGTAACCGCCTGAAACCAAAATCTACGAGATGGAAATTACTACTGCCTATCCCTGCCACGCAAAGCCTATCTGCTCGATTTCTATATGTTTCGATAGGGGTAGGTTTGTAATTTCACTCCAATGTGACATAACCGCCTCTCACCCAGATTCATACACGGTGAGCGCCAGAACACAGTGTGTCCTCGGCCGAAATCGACTCCCTCCCCGATTCATACACGGTGGGCGCCAAAAAAAACTCTCGTCGGCAAATATTCGGTGTATGCGAGATTACCGTCCTATCCCCAACCGATTAATATTGTTGTGATGTAGGAAATTTGAAACGGGGGCTAAGTTTGTAAATTTCCTCGCATTTGAGACAAGCGCACCCTGAAGACATGGTTCCCCCCTTCCTCTCCACCTCCATTTCCCCATTCGACTCCGTGGGCGCCAAAACACCCTCTCCTCCCCAGCCTCCTTCGTCCGTCACCCCATCCACCACCGTCCTCCTCCACCATGCCGGAGCTGATACCCCGACGCCGCCGTCCATTACAAGAGATCGACCTCTCTTCATCCACGGCTTCGGACCGGGATCCTTGCATCCCGTCCTCTCGCTTCATCCCCGCAGTCGTCCACCTTGCCAACGCCGCTCCTACGACCATCTCGTCCACCGCGCCCTGCCGCCATCGTCTACCCTCCTAGATCTGCTTCCACGCCGCCGACAGCCATCGCTACCGCAGCACCGTCAAATTCTTAGCAGATGCATACACGGCGCCGCACCAGAGGCGGTACTCTTACATTTCTGCTCAACTTATTTATCGCAGCAAGAAAATAGATCGCCACTGCTTTACTCTGATTTCTTGTCCATCACTTACTTGCTAGTTGAGATCAAACATTGGTTACGAAGTTGCCTTTGTCCAGTTTGCACCTTCAGATCCGCCATGGCACGCTCAACACTATACTCCCAATGCTTATGGTTTTCCCCTTTTATATTCCACACTAGTTAAGTCACAGTAGACTAAATTTCAAAATTGGGTTAGTTGATTTTTCAGAGCTCGCCGGAGTTCGCCGGTGCGAACGAAGGGGCTCGGGTGGGGACTTTGGTTGGGGGGGGCGGTGGTGGGGCCTCACTGAACGAAGAAAACTCGACGCGGGTGGGGGCAGGGGTGGGGGTGGGGGTGGCGTAGGAACACAGACGGTGGGGGCCGATGGTCCGGCCGGCGGCCCGTGCGGTGTTCTGTATGGGAAGAATCGGAGACGATGTAGAAGAAGGGTTAGGGGACGTAGGATCTTCATCCAACCGCCTGAAATGGTCGACTGACCCAAATGCAGACATGCCTTTATATTCAGTACCATCATCGTACCTGCTTAGCACTGCTCCTGAATCCATCAAGCTAAACAACGTGCCACTCATAATTCCAAACTTGTTGCTCAAGTATGAATCTGATATGATGTTGATATTACTAAAATAGATAACATTTAATTGGTCAGCTAATGTTCCTACTTCACTTTCAAAAAAGCACGTGCACCAAATATAGAGAGACAGCAGGGAGTTGCTTTTTTAATGCGCTCTGGTTCATCATGTGTGGGCACTTTGCAACGAACATTTTATTATCCAAAATCTGCTTGCTCTTCTTTACCATGTTCCTCTTCCGTTCTTCTTTAATAAGTACTCTCTCCGTTCCTAAATACAAGTCTTTGTATAGATTCCACCTGTTGGGGAACGTAGTAATTTCAAAAAAATTCCTACGCACACGCAAGATCATGGTGATGCATAGTAACGAGAGGGGAGAGTGTTGTCCACGTACCCTCGTAGACCGAAAGCGGAAGCGTTATCACAACGCGGTTGATGTAGTCGTACGTCTTCACGATCCGACCGATCAAGTACCGAACGCACGGCACCTCCGAGTTTAGCACACGTTCAGCTCGATGACGTCCCTCGAACTCCGATCCAGCCGAGTGTTGAGGGAGAGTTTCGTCAGCACGACGGCGTGGTGACGATGATGATGTTCTACCGACGCAGGGCTTCGCCTAAGCTCCGCAACGATATTATCGAGGTGTAATATGGTGGAGGGGGGCACCGCACACGGCTCAAATATCATATATCAATTGTGTGTAGAGGTGACCCCCTGCCCCCATATATAAAGGAGAAAGGGGGAGGCCGGCTGCCCTTGGGCGCGCCAAGGACAGGGGGGAGTCCTCCTCCTAGTAGGAGTAGGACTCCCCTTTCCTAGTCCAACTAGGAAGAGAGGGGGGGAATGGAAGAGAGGGAGAGGGAGAGGGAAAGAGGGGCCGCGCCCCCCTCCCCTAGTCCAATTCGGACTCCTCATGGGAGGGGGCGCGCCACCTCCTGGCTACTGCCCTCTCTCTCTCCCCTCAAGGCCCACTAAGGCCCAATACTTCCCCGGGGGGGTTCCGGTAACCCCTCCGGCACTCTGGTTTTATCCGAAACTTCTCCGGAACACTTCCGGTGTCCGAATATAGTCGTCCAATATATCAATCTTTATGTCTCGACCATTTCGAGACTCCTCGTCATGTCCGTGATCACATCCGGGACTCCGAACAACCTTCGGTACATCAAAACATATAAACTCATAATATCACTGTCATCGTAACTTTAAGCGTGCGGACCCTACGGGTTCGAGAACTATGTAGACATGACCGAGACACCTCTCCGTTCAATAACCAATAGCGGAACCTGGATGCTCATATTGGTTCCTACATATTCTACGAAGATCTTTATCGGTCAGACCGCATAACAACATACGTTGTTCCCTTTGTCATCGGTATGTTACTTGCCCGAGATTCGATCGTCGGTATCTCGATACCTAGTTCAATCTCGTTACCGGCAAGTCTCTTTACTCGTTTCGTAATACATCATCCCGCAACTAACTCATTAGTCACAATGCTTGCAAGGCTTATAGTGATGTGCATTACCGAGTGGGCCCAGAGATACCTCTCCGACAATCGGAGTGACAAATCCTAATCTCGAAATACGCCAACCCAACAAGTACCTTTGGAGACACCTATAGAGCACCTTTATAATCACCCATTTACGTTGTGACATTTGGTAGCACACAAAGTGTTCCTCCGGTAAACGGGAGTTGCATAATCTCATAGTCATAGGAACATGTATAAGTCATGAAGAAAGCAATAACAACATACTAAACGATCGAGTGCTAAGCTAACGGAATGGGTCAAGTCAATCACGTCATTCTCCTAATGAGGTGATCCCGTTAATCAAATGACAACTCATGTCTATGGCTAGGAAACATAACCATCTTTGATTAACGAGCTAGTCAAGTAGAGGCATACTAGTGACACACTGTTTGTCTATGTATTCACACATGTATTATGTTTCTGGTTAATACAATTCTAGCATGAATAATAAACATTTATCATGATATAAGGAAATAAATAATACTTTATTATTGCCTCTAGGGCATATTTCCTTCAGTCTTCCACTTGCACTAGCGTCAATAATCTAGGTTACACAGTAATGATTCTTACACCCATGGAGTCTTGGTGCTGATCATGTTTTGCTCGTGGAAGAGGCTTAGTCAACGGGTCTGCAACATTCAAATACGTATGTATCTTGCAAATTTCTATGTCTCCCACCTGGACTAAATCCCGGATGGAATTGAAGCGTCTTTTGATGTGCTTGGTTCTCTTGTGAAATCTGGATTCCTTTGCTAAGGCAATTGCACCAGTATTGTCACAAAAGATTTTCATTGGTCCCGATACACTAGGTATGACACCTAGATCGGATATGAACTCCTTCATCCAGACTCCTTCATTTGCTGCTTCCGAAGCAGCTATGTACTCCACTTCACACGTAGATCCCGCCACGACACTTTGCTTAGAACTGCACCAACTGACAGCTCCACCGTTCAATGTAAATACGTATCCGGTTTGCGATTTAGAATCGTCCGGATCAGTGTCAAAGCTTGCATCAACGTAACCACTTACGATGAGCTCTTTGTCACCTCCATAAATGAGAAACATATCCTTAGTCCTTTTCAGGTATTTCAGGATGTTCTTGACCGCTGTCCAGTGATCCACTCCTGGATTACTTTGGTACCTAATGATGTGATCCCGTTAATCAAATGACAACTCATGTCTATGGCTAGGAAACATAACCATCTTTGATCAACGAGCTAGTCAAGTAGAGGCATACTAGTGACACTCTGTTTGTCTATGTATTCACACATGTATCAAGTTTCCGGTTAATACAATTCTCGAATGAATAATAAACATTTATCATGATATAAGTAAATAAATAATAACTTTATTATTGCCTCTAGGGCATATTTCCTTCAGTCTCCCACTTGCACTAGAGTCAATAATCTAGTTCACATCGCCATGTGATTTAACATCAATAGTTCACATCACCATGTGATTAACACCCATAGTTCACATAGTCATGTGACCAACACCCAACGGGTTTACTAGAGTCAGTAATCTAGTTCACATCGCTATGTGATTATCACCCAACGAGTACTAAGGTGTGATCATGTTTTGCTTGTGAGATAATTTTAGTCAACGGGTCTGTCACATTCACATCCGTAAGTATTTTGCAAATTTCTATGTCTACAATGCTCTGCACGGAGCTACTCTAGCTAATTGCTCCCACTTTCAATATGTATCTAGACCGAGACTTAGAGTCATCTAGATTAGTGTCAAAACTTGCATCGACGTAACCCTTTACGACGAACCTTTTGTCACTTCCATAATTGAGAAACATATCCTTATTCGAGTAAGGATAATTTTGACCGCTGTTCATTGATCTACTCCTAGATCACTATTGTACTCCCTTGCCAAAATCAGTGTAGGGTATACAATAGATCTGGTACACAGCATGGCATACTTTATAGAACCTATGGCCGAGGCATAGGGAATGACTTTCATTCTTTTTCTATCTTCTGTCGTGGTCGGGCTTTGAGTCTTACTCAATTTCACACCTTGTAACACATGCAAGAAACTCTTTCTTTGACTGTTCCATTTTGAACTACTTCAAAATCGTGTTTAAGGTATGTACTCATTGAAAAAACTTATCAAGCGTCTTGATCTATCTCTATAGATCTTCATGGTCAATATGTAAGCAGCTTCACCGAGGTCTTTCTTTGAAAAACTCCTTTCAAACACTCCTTTATGCTTTGCAGAATAATTCTACATTATTTGCGATCAATAATATGTCATTCACATATACTTATCAGAAATGTTGTAGTGCTCCCACTCACTTTCTTGTAAATACAGGCTTCACCGGAAGTCTGTATAAAACTATATGCTTTGATCAACTTATCAAAGCGTATATTCCAACTCCGAGATGCTTGCACCAGTCCATAGATGGATCGCTGGAGTTTGCATATTTTGTTAGCACCTTTAGGATTGAAAAAACCTTCTGGTTGCATCATATGCAACTCTTCTTTAATGAATCCATTAAGGAATGCAGTTTTGTTTATCCATTTGCTAGATTTCATAAAATGAGGAATTGCTAACATGATTCGGACAGACTTAAGCATCGCTGCGAGTGAGAAAATCTCATCGTATTCAACACTTTGAACTTTGTCAAAAACCTTTTTCCGACAAGTCTAGCTTTGTAGATAGTAACACTACTATCAGTGTCCGTCTTCCTCTTGAAGATCCATTTATTTTTTATGGCTCGCCGATCATTGGGCAAGTCAATCAAAGTCCATACTTTGTTCTCATACATGGATCCCATCTCAGATTTCATGGCCTCAAGCCATTTTGCGGAATCTGGGCTCACCATCGCTTCTTCATAGTTCGTAGGTTCGTCATGGTCTAGTAACATAGCCTCCAGAATAGGATTACCGTACCACTCTGGTGCGGATCTTACTCTGCTTGACCTACGAGGTTCAGTAACAACTTGATCTGAAGTTTCATGATCATTATCATTAACTTCCTCACTAATTGGTGTAGGTGTCGCAGAAACTGGTTTCTGTGATGATCTACTTTCCAACAAGGGAGCAGGTACAGTTACCTCATCAAGTTCTACTTTCCTCCCAGTCACTTCTTTCGAGAGAAACTCCTTCTCTAGAAAGGATCCATTCTTAGCAACGAATGTCTTGCCTTCGGATCTGTGATAGAAGGTGTACCCAACTGTCTCCTTTGGGTATCCTATGAAGACACATTTCTCCGATTTGGGTTTGAGTTTATCAGGATGAAACCTTTTCACATAAGCATCGCAACCCCAAACTTTAAGAAACGACAACTTTGGTTTCTTGCCAAACCACAGTTCATAAGATGTCGTCTCAACGGATTTAGATGGTACCCTATTTAACGTGAATGTAGCTGTCTCTAATGCATAACCCCAAAACGATAGTGGTAGATCGGTAAGAGACATCATATATCGCACCATATCTAATAAAGTATGGTTATGATGTTCGGACACACCATTACACCATGGTGTTCCAGGTGGCGTGAGTAGTGAAACTATTTCACATTGTTTTAACTGAAGGCAAAACTCGCAACTCAAATACTCTTCTCCACGATCAGATCGTAGAAACTTTATTTTCTTGTTACGATGATTTTCCGCTTCACTCTGAAATTATATGAACTTTTCAAATGTTTCAGACTTCTGTTTCATTAAGTAGATATACCCATATCTGCTCAAATCATCTGTGAAGGTCAGAAAATAATGATACCTGCTACGAGCCTCAATATTCATCGGACCACATACATCTGTATGTATGATTTCCAACAAATCTGTTGCTCTCTCCATAGTTCCGGAGAACGGCGTTTTAGTCATCTTGCCCATAAGGCATGGTTCGCAAGCATCAAGCGATTCATAATCAAGTGATTCCAAAATCCCATCAGTATGGAGTTTCCTCATGCGCTTTACACCAATATGACCTAAACGGCAGTGCCACAAATAAGTTGCACTATCATTATTAACTTTGCATCTTTTGGCTTCATTATTATGAATATGTGTATCACTACGATCGAGATCCAACAAACCATTTTATTGGGTGTATGACCATAGAATGTTTTATTCATGTAAACAGAACAACAATTATTCTCTAATTTAAATGAATAACCGTATTGCAACAAACATGATGAAATCATATTCATGCTCAACGCAAACACCAAATAACACTTATTTAGTTTCAACACTAATCCCGAAAGTATAGGGAGTGTGCGACGATGATCATATCCATCTTGGAACCACTTCCAATACACATCGTCACTTCATCCTTAACTAGTTTCTATTCATTATGCAACTCCCGTTTCGAGTTACTACTCTTTAGCAACTGAGCCAGTATCAAATACTGAGGGGTTGCTATAAACACTAGTAAAGTACACATCAATAACATGTATATCCAATATACCTTTGTTCACTTTGCCATCCTTCTTATCCACCAAATACTTGGGGTAGTTCCGCTTCCAGTGACCAGTCCCTTTGCAGTAGAAGCACTTAGTCTCAGGCTTAGGACAAGACTTAGGTTTCTTCACTTGAGCAACAACTTTCTCGCCGTTCTTCTTGAAGTTCCCCTTCTTCCCTTTGCCCTTTTCTTGAAACTAGTGGTCTCGTCAACCATCAACACTTGATGTTTTTCTTGATTTCTACCTTCGTCGATTTCAGCATCACGAAGAGCTCGGGAATTAATTTCGTCATCCCTTGCATACTATAGTTCATCACGAAGTTCTACTAACTTGGTGATGGTGACTGGAGAATTCTGTCAAACACTATTTTATCTGGAAGATTAACTCCCACTTGATTCAAGCGATTGTAGTACCCAGACAATCTGAGCGCATGCTCACTGCTTGAGCTATTCTCCTCCATCTTTTAGCTATAGAACTTGTCGGAGACTTCATATCTCTCAACTCGGGTATTTGCTTGAAATATTAACTTCAACTCCTGGAACATCTCATATGGTCCATGACGTTCAAAACGTCTTTGAAGTCCCGATTCTAAGCCGTTAAGCATGGTGCACTAAACTATCAAGTAGTCATCATATTGAGCTAGCCAAACGTTCATAACGTCTGCATCTGCTCCTGCAATAGGTCTGTCACCTAGCGGTGCATCAAGGACATAATTCTTCTGTGCAGCAATGAGGATAATCCTCAGATCATGGATCCAATCCGCATCATTGCTACTAACATCTTTCAACATAATTTTTCTCTAGGAACATATCAAAATAAACATAGGGAAGCAACAACGCGAGCTATTGATCTACAACATAATTTGCAAAATACTATCAGGACTAAGTTCATAATAAATTTAAGTTTAATTAATCATATTACTTAAGAACTCCCACTTAGATAGACATCCCTCTAATCATCTAAGTGATTACGTGATCCAAATCAAATAAACCATAACCGATCATCACGTGAAATGGAGTAGTTTTCAATGGTGAACATCACTATGTTGATCATATCTACTATATGATTCACGCTCGACCTTTCGGTCTCAGTGTTCCAAGGCCATATCTGCATATGCCAGGCTCGTCAAGTTTAACCTGAGTATTCCGCGTGTGCAACTGTTTTGCACTTGTTGTATTTGAACGTAGAGCCTATCACACCCGATCATCACGTGGTGTCTCAACACGAAGAACTTTCGCAACGGTGCATACTTAGGGAGAACACTTTTATCTTGAAATTTTAGTGAGAGATCATCTTATAATGCTACCGTCAATCAAAGCAAGATAAGATGCATAAAAGATAAACATCACATGCAATCAATATAAGTGATATGATATGGCCATCATCATCTTGTGCTTGTGATCTCCATCTCCGGAGCACCGTCATGATCACCATCGTCACCGGCGCGACACCTTGATCTCCATCGTAGCATCGATGTCGTCTCGCCAACTATTGCTTTTATGACTATCGCTACCGCTTAGTGATAAAGTTAAACAATTACATGGCGATTGCATTGCATACAATAAAGCGACAACCATATGGCTCCTGCCAGTTGCCGATAACTCGGTTACAAAACATGATCATCTCATACAATAAAATATAGCATCATGTCTTGACCATATCACATCACAACATGCCCTGCAAAAACAAGTTAGACGTCCTCTACTTTGTTGTTGCAAGTTTTACGTGGCTGCTACGGGCTTAGCAAGAACCGTTCTTACCTACGCATCAAAACCACAACGATAGTTTGTCAAGTTGGTGCTGTTTTAACCTTCGCAAGGATCGGGCGTAGCCACACTCAGTTCAACTAAAGTGAGAGAGACAGACACCCGCCAGTCACCTTTAAGCAACGAGTGCTCGCAACGGTGAAACCTGTCTCGCGTAAGCGTACTCGTAATGTCGGTCCGGGCCGCTTCATCTCACAATACCGCTGAACCAAAATATGACATGCTGGTAAGTAGTATGACTTATATCGCCCACAACTCACTTGTGTTCTACTCATGCATATAACATCAACGCATAAAACCAGGCTCGGATGCCACTGTTGGGGAACATAGTAATTTCAAAAAAAAAATCCTACGCACACGCAAGATCATGGTGATGCATAGCAACGAGAGGGAAGAGTGTTGTCCACGCACCCTCGTAGACCGAAAGCGGAAGCATTAACACAACGCGGTTGATGTAGTCGTACGTCTTCATGATTCGACTGATCAAGTACCGAACGCACGGCACCTCCGAGTTCAGCACACGTTCAGCTCGATGACGTCCCTCGAACTCCGATCTAGCTGAGTGTTGAGGGAGAGTTTCGTCAACACGACGGCGTGGTGACAATGATGATGTTCTACCGACGCAGGGCTTCGCCTAAGCACCTCTACGATATTATCGAGGTGTAATATGGTGGAGGGGGGCACCGCACACGCCTAAGAGATCAATCATCAATTGTTATATCTATGGGGTGCCCCCTGCCCCCGTATATAAAGGAGCAAGGGGGGAGGCGGCCGGCCTAGGAGGAGGGCGCGCCAAGGGGGGAGTCCAACTCCCACCAGGAGTAGGACTCCTCCTTTCGTTGTTGGAGTAGGAAAAGGGAAGGGAGAAGGAGAAGGAAGGAAGGGGCGCCCCCCCTCCCTAGTCCAATTCGGACTAGTCCATGGGGAGGGGTGCGGCCACCCTTTGGGGCCTTTCTCTCCTTTCCCGTATGGCCCATTAAGGCCCAATACGAATTCCCGTAACTCTCCGGTACTCCGAAAAATACCCGAATCACTCGGAACCTTTCCGAAGTCTGAATATAGTCGTCCAATATATCGATCTTTACGTCTCGGCCATTTCGAGACTCCTCGTCATGTCCCCGATCTCATCCGGGACTCCGAACTCCTTCGGTACATCAAAACACATAAACTCATAATATAACCGTCATCGTAACGTTAAGCATGCGGACCCTACGGGTTCGAGAACTATGTATACATGACCGAGACACCTCTCCGGTCAATAACCAATAGCGGAACCTGGATGCTCATATTGGCTCCCACATATTCTATGAAGATCTTTATCGGTCAGACCGCATAACAACATACGTTGTTCCCTTTGTCATCGGTATGTTACTTACCCGAGATTCAATCGTCGGTATCTCAATACCTACTTCAATCTCGTTACCGGCAAGTCTCTTTACTAGTTCCGTAATACATCATCTCGCAACAAACTCATTAGTTGCAATGCTTAAGTGATGTGCATTACCGAGAGGGCCCAGAGATACCTCTCCGACAATCGGAGTGACAAATCCTAATCTCGAAATGCGCCAACCCAACAAGTACCTTCGGAGACACCTGTAGAGCACCTTTATAATCACCCAGTTATGTTGTGACGTTTGGTAGCACACAAAGTGTTCCTCCGGTAAACGGGAGTTGCATAATCTCATAGTCATAGGAACATGTATAAGTCATGAAGAATGCAATAGCAACATACTAAACGATCGCGTGCTAAGCTAACGGAATGGGTCAAGTCAATCACATCATTCTCCTAATGATGTGATCCCGTTAATCAAATGACAACTCATGTCTATGGCTAGGAAACATAACCATCTTTGATCAATGAGCTAGTCAAGTAGAGGCATACTAGTGACACTCCGTTTGTCTATGTATTCACACATGTATCAATTTTCCGGTTAATACAATTCTAGCATGAATAATAAACATTTATCATGATATAAGGAAATAAATAATAACTTTATTATTGCCTCTAGGGCATATTTCCTTCAGAAGCTGCGTCGGTATTTCCCCAAAGAGGAAGGGATGATGTAGCACAATAACGGTAGGTATTTCCCTCAGATATGAAACCAAGGTTATCGGACCAGTAGGAGAACCAAGCAAAACAACGTAAATAGCCCCTGCACACAAATAACAACCACTCGCAACCTGACGTGTTAAAGGGGTTGTCAATCCCTTTCGGGTAACGGCGCCAGAAATTGGTGCGTGGACGGGAGAAAGTTGTAATAGATTGAATAAATAGATCGCAAATAAATAAAAGTGCAGCAAGATATTTTTGTATTTTTGGTTTAGTAGATCTTAAAATAAATGCAACGGAAAAATAGATCGCGAAGGCAAATAATATGAGAAAGAGACCCGGGGGCTGTAGCTTTCACTATTGGCTTCTCTCGAGAAAAATAGCAAACGGTGGGTGAACAAATTACTGTAGGGCAATTGATAGAACTTCAAATACTCATGACGATATCCAGGAAATGATCATTATATAGGCATCATGTCCAAGATTAGTAGACTGACTCCTGCCTGCATCAACTACTATTACTCCACACATCGACCGCTATCCAGCATGTATCTAGTGTATTAAGTTCATGGAAAAATGGTATGCAATAAGAACGATGACATGATGTAGACAAGATCTATCTATGTAGAGATAGACCCCATCATTTTATCCTTAGTAGCAACGATACATACGTGTCGGTTCCCCTTCTATCACTGGGATCAAGCACCGTAAGATCGAACCCACTACAAAGCAGCTCTTTCCATTGCAAGATCAATAGATCAAGTTGACCAAACAAAACCCAAATATCGGAGAAGAAATACGAGGCTATAAGCAATCATGCATATAAGAGATCAAAGAAACTCAAATAACTTCCATGGATATAAAAAGATAGGTCTGATCATAAACAGAAAGTTCATCGATCCCAACAAACACACCGCAAAAGAGTTACATCATATGGATCTCCAAGAGACCATTGTATTGAGAATTCAGCGAGAGAGAGAGAAAGCCATCTAGCTACTAACTACGGACCCGAAGGTCTACAAAGAACTACTCACGCATCATCAGAGAAGCACCAATGGAGGCGGTGAACCCCATCCGAGATGGTGTCTAGATTGGATCTAGTGGTTCTGGACTCTGCGGCGGTTGGATGAATATTTCGTCGATTCCTTTAGGTTTTCTGGAATATTGGGGTATTTATAGAGCAAAGGGACGGTCCGGGGGGCACCCGAGGTGGGCACAACCCACCAGGGCGCGCCTGGGCCTCCTGCTGCGCCCTGGTGGGTTGTGCTCTCCTCGGAGCACCCCCCCCCAGGCGCAACTAGTGCCCATTATGTTCGTTCTCGTCAAAAAAAATCTCTGTAAAGTTTCGTTGCGTTTGGACTCCGTTTGGTATTGATTTCCAGTGATGTAAAAAACATGCAGAAAATAGCAACTGGCACTTGGCACTATCTCAACAGGTTAGTACCAAAAAAATGATATAGAATGACTATAAAATGATTAAACAACATCCAAGATTGATAATATATCAGCATGGAACAATAAAAAATTATAGATACGTTGGAGACGTATCACTCAACTCCATATATCATTTCCCAATGATATATGGTTATCCTGTGATGTTTGAGTAGATCCATTTTGTCCTATGGCTTAATCGTGATTTTGGTTGGTATGATTGTATATTTTATTTATGGTTTTGTCCTACGGTGCCCTCCGTCTCGCGCAAATGTGAGGGGCCCCCGCTGTAGGGTCTTGCAATATGTTCATGATTCGCTTATGGTGGGTTGCGAGAGTGACAGAAGCTTAAACCCGAGTAAGTGGGTTGTTTCGTATGGGATAAAGAGGACTTGGTACTTAATGCTATGGTTGGGTTTCATGACCATGATCTTTAGTAGTTGTGGATGCTTGCTAGGGGTCCAATCATAAGTGCATATGATCCAAGTAGAGAATGTATGTTAGCTCATGCCTCTCCCTCATATAAAATTACAAGAATGATTACCGGTACTTGATATCAATTGCCTAGGGACAAATGACTTTCTTGTTGACAAAAGCTATCTACTTTTATTACCTTGCATTTTATTCATAGTATTATTCTTGCAAAGTACTCATAGTTTTATTCTTGCAAAATAGTTTTATACTTGTTTTAGGTAAAGCAAACGTAAAGTGTGCATAGAGTTGTATCGGAGGTCGATAGAACTTGAGGGAATATTTGTTCTACCTTTAGCTCCTCGTTGGGTTCGACACTCTTAAGAAGGCTACAAACGACCCCCTATACTTGTGGGTTATCATCCACCCACATATCAAATTATCAAAGTAGCAAACACAAATCAAACCAACATGATGAAAGTGAGTAGATGAGATTCCCGTGTACCCTCAAGAACGCTTTGCTTATCATAAGAGACCGTTTTGGCATGTCCTTTGCCTCAAAAGGATTGGGCTACCTTGCTGCACTTTTGTTACTACTATCGTTACTTGCTCGTTACAAATTATCTTGCTATCAAACTACCCGTTACTTATAATTTCAGTGCTTGCAGAGAATACCTTGCTGAAAACTACTTGTCATTTCCTTCTACTCCTCGTTGGGTTCGACACTCTTACTTATCGAAAGGACTACGATTGATCCCCTATACTTGTGGGTCATCAAGGCTCTTTTCTGCCACCGTTGCTGGGGAGTGAAGCGCTCTTGGTAAGTGGAAATTGGTAAGGAAAAATTATTACTACGTGTGAAATTTACTGTCACTTGCTACTATGGAAAACATTCCTTTGAGGGGTTTGTTCGGGGTATCTTCACCTCGACCTGAACCACAATTAGTTACCCCTCAACCTACTGCACCTACTGAAAATATTGGTTATGAAATTCCTTCGGGTATGGTAGCACAACTGCTAGCTAATCCTTATTTAGGAGATGGAACCGAACATCATGATATGCACTTGATATATGTGGAGGAAATTTGTGGATTATTTAAGCTTGCAGGTGATGTCTACTACACAACCTTCTTCTTGTAGACTCGTATTGGGCCTCCAAGCGTAGAGTTTTGAAGGACAGTAGCAATTTTCCCTCAAGTGGATGACCTAAGGTTTATCAATCTGTGGGAGGCATAGGATGAAGATCGTCTCTCTCAAATAACCGTGCAACCAAATAACAAAGAGTCTCTTGTGTCCCCAACACATCCAATTCAATGGTAAATTGTATAGGTGCACTAGTTCGCCGAAGAGATGGTGATACAAGTGTAATATGGATGGTAGATATAGGTTTTTGTAATCTGAAAATATAAAAACAACAAGGTAGCAAGTGGTAAAAGTGAGCGAAAACGGTATTACAATGCTTGAAAACAAGGCCTAGGGTTCATACTTTCACTAGTGCAAATTATCTCAACAATGATAACATAATTAGATCATATGGAAATCCCTCAACGTGCGACAGAAGTGAAGGAAATATGCCCTAGAGGCAACAATAAAGTTGTTATTTATATTTCCTTATATCATGATAAAGGCTTATTATTCATGCTAGAATTGTATTAACCGGAAACTTAGTACATGTGTGAATACATAGACAAACAGAGTGTCCCTAGTATGCCTCTACTTGACTAGCTCGCTAATCAAAGATGGTTAAGTTTAATAGCGATAGACATGTGTTGTCATTTGATGAACGGGATCACATCATTAGAGAATGATGTGATGGACAAGACCCATCCGTTAGCTTAGCATAATGATCATTTAGTTTTATTGCTATTGCTTTCTTCATGACTTATACATGTTCCTCAGACTATGAGATTATGCAACTCCCGAATACCAGAGGAACACCTTGTGTGCTATCAAATGTCACAACGTAACTGGGTGATTATAAAGATGCTCTACAGGTGTCTCCGATGGTGTTTGTTGAGTTGGCATAGATCGATATTAGGATTTGTCACTCCTTGTATCGGAGAGGTATCTCTGGGCCCTCTTGGTAATGCACATCACTTTGAGCCTCGCAAGCAATGTGACTAATGAGTTAGTCACGAGATGATGCATTACGGAACGAGTAAAGAGACTTGCCGGTAACGAGATTGATCTAGGTATGATGATACCAACGATCTAATCTCGGGCAAGTAACTTACCGATGTCAAAGGGAACAACGTATGTTTTTATGCGGTTTGACCGATAAAGATCTTCGTAGAATGTGTAGGAGCCAATATGAGCATCCAGGTTCGGCTATTGGTTATTGACCGAAGATGTGTCTAAGCCATGTCTACATAGTTCTCGAGCCCGTAGGGTCTGCACGCTTAACGTTTGATGACGATTTATATTATGAGTTATGTGATTTGATGACCAAAGTTTGTTCAGAGTCCCGGATGAGATCACGGACATGACGAGGAGTCTCTAAATGGCCGAGACATAACTAATGATATATTGGACAATGTTATTTGGACACTGAATGAGTTTCGAGACTTACCGGATAATTATCAGAGTGCCGGAGGGTAATAGGAACCCCCCGGGGGAACTAATGGGCCATGATGGGCCTTAGTGGGGAGAGAGAAGGGCCACCAGGGGGCTGGCCGCCCCCCTTGGGTCCGAATTAGACTAGGGGAAGGGGCGGCACCCCCTTTCCTTCCCTTCTCCCTCTCCCTTCCTTCTTCCCCCTTTCCTCAGGTGGAATCCTACTAGGACTTGGAGTCCTAGTAGGACTCCCCTCTCCTGGCACGCACTACAGGGCCAGCCGGCCTCCCCCTCGCCTCCTTTATATATGGGGCAGGGGGCACCCTAGAACACACAAGATCAATTGCCTTAGCCGTGTGCAGTGCCCCACTCCACATCATATTGTCGTAGTGCTTAGGCGAAGCCCTGCGCTGGTAACTTCATCATCACCGTCGCTACGCCGTCGTGCTGACGGAACTCTCCCTTGGCCTCAACTGGATCAAGAGTTCGAGGGATGTCATCGTGCTGAACGTGTGCTAAACGCAGAGCTGCCCTACGTTCAGTGCTTGGATCTGTCGGCGCTCTGGTAACGGGGGTCCCCAGACTTGCCTGCCTGCGGCCCATGGCGTGGCTAAGTCAGCGGGCCCGTCAGCCCATCTCCATCAGCAAAGCATCCAAGACCCTCGCGAGGGGCCAAGCCTCATGAGGCGGGTGACGCAAGACCTCCTCAGGAGTGGCCCAGCCAGGCAGGCTCACGAGGAGCGGAGATATCAACGCGGGGCAAACCTCACGAGGCTTTCGTGACGTGATCCATGACGATCGACACCAGGCGGGCGCTAGGGCACGCAGCGTCCTTGTTTCCACTTTGGTGCTAAGGAGGCTAGTGCAGGCGAGGAGTACCGAGGCATCAGGCAAAGGTTGCCATATCGGTGCAACGAGACCAAGACCAGCGGGACGGCAAGGTGGAGATCATCGTGGATCCCAAGACGGCGTCACCACCAGAGCCTTTCGCAGGCAAAGACCACTTTTGTCAGGATAGCTTGTACTAGTTGTCCCCCTTCAAATTTGCCCGCCGTTGTTGGATCCATTCCCGCTCGATATTTGGGAAGAGGACCAGGGCTTATATAAGTAGAACTAGCCACCACATTAGGGGCATCTCAACTTGATCTGATCCGATCGAGAGCCTACCCTAGCACAAGAACACCTCAACCTCAGGAGGTTGTTCTTCCCCTTGTACTGTTCATCATCAGCCCAAGAGGCAATCCACCACCACCACACTAGAGTAGGGTATTACACCACAACAGTGGCCCGAACCAGTATAAATCTCGTGTCTTTCTGTGTCGTGAGTTGGTCGAGTTCGTCAGCAAGATCTTAGAGAGCTAGGGCGTGGATCGGTAGGAGGGAAAGACTTCGCGCGCACCCCAGAGTTTGAACCTTAAGGGTTTTGCCGGAACTCCACATCCGACATGATCAGTTGGATCGTGAAGTTGTTCGACTACATCAACCGCGTTACTAAACGCTTCCGCTTTCGGTCAACAAGGGTACGTGGACACACTCTCCCCGCTCGCTGCTATGCATCTCCTAGATAGATCTTGCGTGACCGTAGGTAACATTTTTAAAATACTGCGTTCCCCAATAGTGGCATCCGAGCCAGGTCTATGCGTAGATGTTATTTGCACGAGTAGAACACAATGAGTTGTGGGATATAATAATCATACTGCTTACCAGCAACGTCTTACTTTGATTCGACTGTATTGTTGGATGAAACGGCTGTCGGTGTCAAAACTGGCGGATCTCGGGTAGGGGGTGCCGAACTGTGCGTCTAAGGCGGATGGTAACAGGAGGCGGGGGACAAGATGTTTACCCAGGTTCGGGCCCTCTCGATGGAGGTAATACCCTACTTCCTGCTTGATTGATCTTGATGATATGAGTATTACAAGAGTTGATCTACCACGAGATCGTAGAGGCTAAACCCTAGAAGCTAGCCTATGTTATGATTGTTGTTGTCCCACGGACTAAACCCTCCGGTTTATATAGACACTGGAGCGGGCTAGGGTTACACAGAGTCGGTTACAAGGGAGAAGATCTACATATCCGTATTGCCAAGCTTGCCTTCCACACCAAGCAGAGTTCCATCCGGACACGTGACGATGTCTTCAATCTTGTATCTTCATAGTCCAACAGTCCGGCCAAAGGATATAGTCCGGCTGTCCGAGGACCCCCTAATCCAGGACTCCCTCAGTAGCCCCTGAACCAGGCTTCAATGACGATGAGTCTGGCGCGCAGATTGTCTTCGGCATTGCAAGGCGGGTTCCTTCTCCGAATACTCCATAGAAGATTTTGAACACAAGGATTGTGTCAGGCTCTGCAAAACAAATTCCACATACCACCGTAGAGAGAATAATATTTCCACAAATCTAATCTGCTGACGCATTTTGTAGCATGACATCACACCACGGCCCGGTCATTATTCGAACACTTGTTCCACTACCAGTCACTGCACATATCGCGAGGCGGTTTCCTTGGCACGTCTTGTCGAAGCAGAGATCATGTCCCCTTATCACGGGATTCTCATCAATATGGGTGTGGGTAACCCAACCGTGCCATCAATTACGGCGCTTGGGGAATAAGCGAGTTTACCAAGTAGGTGGGGAGGCGCATAGCTTCTTCCACCCTTATAAAGGGACAAGGATTCACCCTTTTCACCCACGCCTTCTTCCTCCTTGCTCATCCATTCTTGCGCACCCGAGCTCCAGCGCCCAAGTTCGCGTTTTTCTCCTCAAACCACTCCAAGCATGTCCGGAGCGGGAGGCAAGTGGATGGTCTCCTCCGTTATGGAGGAGAACATCACAAAATTGCGGGGTGCCGGATATCTGGCCGCGGATATCGCGCACCGGCTGCCAGATATGGGGCAGATCATCCCTACTCCAGAACCCCATGAGAGGGTGGTTTTCCTTACCCACTTCGTCAGCGGACTAGGATTTCCCCTCCACCCGTTTGTCCGCGGGCTCTTCTACTACGGGCTGGACTTTCACGATCTGGCCCCCAATTTCATCCTCAACATCTCGGCGTTTATCGTCGTGTGCGAGGCCTTCCTCCGCATCAAGCCCCACTTCGGCCTGTGGCTGAAGACCTTCAATGTTAAACCGAAGGTGGTGGTCGGCCAGCAAGCGGAGTGCGGAGGTGCCATGGTGGGCAAAATGCCCAACGTCAGCTGGCTCGAAGGCTCCTATGTGGAGACCATAAAGGGGTGGCAATCGGGATGGTTCTACATCACCGAGCCGTGCGACACCAACTGGGTGGCGGCCCCCAAATTTCGATCTGGAATCCCCATGCGGCTCACCTCCTGGAAAGAGAAGGGCCTGTGCTGGGATTCCCCGGTAGAGCTGACCGGACTCCAGACATGCATCAAGAAAATGATGAGCAAGAAAATCAAGCTCGTCAACGTGGTCCAAGTCATGCTCTTCCGCAGGATCCTCCCCTGTCAAAGGCGGGCGTTCAATCTGTGGGAGTTCGACCTGACCAAGCACCAGACGTTGCGAGAGCTCTTTGACACGACGCACAAGGACGTCTAGAAGGTGCTGTTCAAGGGCGCCGAGGTACCTCCTCCCCTTACCGAGGACCACGGACTCAGCGCAAAGCGCCCTGCCAATCCGGTAAGTCGTTGATATCTCATAAGATATTCAGTTTCCCCCGCTTAACCATGTGCGGGATATAAGTTTCCAGACTATTTAACATGACTGGGTAGAGACAGCGGAGCAGATCGATTGTCCAGCCCCCCTGCCCGAAGATCCGGCAGACGCTCTCCTAACGGAGATGCTGGTTCCGGCGACTTATGAGGTGCCGGCGAAGAAGGCCAAGAAGAAGGCCACGGGGACCAGGAAGGGTCTTCGGCGCAAGGTTATATCGGACTCATCGTCCGAAAATACTGAGACGCACTCCTCCCACGAAAACGAGGAAGAGGAAGAGGAAAGCCCCCCCCCCTGCCGGGGGAGAAAAGAAAAGGAAGGCCGCCCCATCTGGGGAGTCCGAAGGGTCCAAGAAGGGAAGGACTCTCCTTCCGGACTGCTCCACGACGGCCGCCTATAGCGACGACGAGTGGTTGCCCAGGGACAAGCCCCTGGCGAAGTCGTAAGTATCCGGATACCATAATAATTCTTGGTATGTTTTATTGAACTGCTTCTCATCACGCCGAACATGATTATGCAGTCCGTCCCGAGCCCCATATCGACGTACCCTCATCGGATGGTTCTTTGGACCCGTCGGATCTGAACAGCGATTCACTTCCAACTGCCTCCTCCCCTCACCCTACGGACAACGTCGAAGTGTTGTCTCAAAGAGCACCGAACCGAGGGGAGGTAGGCTTGGAGGCGCCTCGAGGCGACATTCCGGATGCTGGGCGCAAGGGGAGCAAGACTCCCATGGGCTCTGATGATGGGGGCAGCAAATTCAGCCCCCAGCCAAATACTGCGTCGGAACCTCAAGTGGTTCCGGACTCTGTCAGGCAACCCCTCCCTAAGAGGGGAAAGCCGCCTATGCCGATGGCCTCTGTCCATCCAGAGGCATCGGACAGCTTGCTGGAAGCGCTTCGCGGCGCGTCCATCGACGAAGAACACTGCACTATTAGGAGTGCGGTGGTTAAGAAAGTTCAGTCCGCCAAGAGCGAACTGACTGAAGCCTGTGCCAGCCTCCTAACAGGCTTTGAGGTAAGTAACCAAATTATAAGAGAATGTTACCGCATAGACACTAGCCCCTGATGCTCTGTTTGGCGTTTGCGAAGAAAGGCCGAATAGAGGATCAAATAATAACCGTAGGAGTCTAATCGAAATATGTCTATGTGCATATGCAGGCTTCACTGCTAGCCGCTGCCGCACGTACTGCGGAGGTCGCCGCACTGAAGCGGGACCTTGAGCGGTCCAAGGAAGAGCCGGCCTTGCCAAGAGGCAGCTCGAGGAGAACAAAGGTAAGTTATACCCCGTCTGTATATTATTAAAAAAATATTGGTTTTAGAATAATAGGATCGTCATGAATTTTGCTAGGGGCCACGACCGAAGTGGCGACCCTGCAGAAGGCGCTATCCGAGGCCGAAGACAAAGTGGCCAAGGAGTGCATCGAGCGAGAAAAACAAGAGGCCCGGGTGGGCGAGGTGCAGCAAGAGCTCCAGGCTCTCTTGAAAAAACACGAGTCCTTGGAGCTTGACTCTAAGACGCGAGAGTCCAAGCATGCGAAGGCCCTCGAAAGCGCACAACATGCCAAGGCCGAAGCCCAAAAGGCCCTCCAGGAAATTGAGGCGGTTAAGAAGATAGCGGCGGGTAAGGCATTCATTATGCAAAGCAAGCATGTGAAAGAAAATTTCCTTTTACTTACCCAAGTTCGGAGCCCTCCAGGAGCGTTCGCAGATCTACCCTGCAGTGTGTCAGATGCCGCGGAGTTCTACTGGGCTGAGGAGGGGAGATCGACGGAGAAGTTGTTCTGGTCTCAGTATACTGGGACCGAACATCCCATGCCCTTGAGCGACCAGCTGAAGCAACTGGTCGAGCTCCACAAGGCGGCCGAACAGGCCATGAAGGGTCTTATAGTCCGGATGTGGCCTGGCGATCCCCTGCCTGATAGCTACTTCGGCCTGGTGAGGCAGCTTGTGAATGTCTGCATCGAGGGTGCGCGCAGGGCTTTTGCCCAAGCAAAGGTGCATTGCGCGAAGCTGGACGCCGAGAAGCTGGTGAAGGAGGGGCCGCCGGAAGGCAAGGAGCATCGCCACCCCGAAATGTATTAAAACAGTGTCCTGAAGTGTTCTCGCCTTGTGGTGGAGGAATGTGCTAAAGATGTAATATTCGAGTGAATGTACTCATGTGATCCTGTAATATGAAACGAGTTCATTTGCGCTATGCAACGCTTGTGAATTTAAAATATTACCTTCTGTGCGGACATTTATAAAATTTGAGAGTTGGCCAGTCGTCGGCTTCTGCCCCCATGTAACTAGTACTGAGGTGTTCGGGATAAACCTGATCAATCTTTATCCCAATTTTGGGTCCTTCGAGGGAGGTGCTCAGCACAACGAACCGGGCAATCGGACTATAAGGCTTTATCACTCTCACTTAGCCATAGAAGTCTACAGTTTTAAATTTTGGTGAAGGCCCTAGTATTCGGAAGGCCGAATTTGGGGCGCTATATACGCCTAAGTCGGGCAAGGCTGACTCCTCGCCTGAAGCAGAAAAAGTCTTTAAGGACTTGAGACCTCTCGAACAGCGACCAGATCTCACCTTATCATGATAGTCAGTTTTTGGCTTTCTCTACTGAGGTGCTCGTCCGAAAGAACCGGGACACAATCGCAGTAGTTCTCCCAGCGCTACCTTAGCCGATATTGCGGAACGTAATGTACCAAAACATGGGAGCCGGGCAAACCCAACTATTGACCCAAGACATGATTCGGAGCTGATGCATATAATGCTATAAGTTCGGGGTGCCGCACTGTCGAAAGTGTTCGGACTTCTCACGCCGTATTATGGGGTATACTGAAGCCCTGGCGCACTGGTCGTACCAGAATGTACGGGTGCAATTTGTCATAAATAAACAGATAAGGAAAGAGGGAAGGGTAATGCAATAATAGACTAATGCTATGCATTGTTATTTAAATAATACGTCCAGGCGTACTGATACAAGTAGTGCAATAAGCAAAAAATAGGACTATTTGATATGTCCTATCCAAGGGCAAGCTGCGTATGGGTATTTAAAATGGGTACTTCGATTATTATCAGAGACCACCTGGGGATGCCCTTGTACGTCTTAGCTTCTTGCCTCCTTGGTTGTTCCTTCCCGTAATGTGTCCAGCAATCAGACTGCCGAAGAGGGGCTTCCAGAGAGTAAGGTCCTGAAAGAGAAAAAATGATACAGATATACAACCCCTGAGGCAGTTGAGCCGCATTGTGGGACGTGCCCTGGTCGTGCCCCCACCTATGCCCATGGTATTTTTAGTGCGTAATTATGTACGCGTGGCACAGATTTCTTCGCTTGACTGTGACTAGGACGGGTGCCGAATTGCTAGGCGAGCTCTGAACGTGCCAGGCGATCTTGTTGCAGGTTACTCCAGACTCGCTTGAAGGTATCCGGTGGCTTTATCGCTGAATTGGCGGTTTGCCTTAAAAGGCTGCTTTGTGCCTCAGCTGCGAGGGCTGCAGTGTGCTCCTCCGTGCGGAGCGAGCGTTCTATGTTTCCATTGACTGTTATAACCCCACGAGGTCCTGGCATTTTGAGCTTGAGGTATGCATAATGCGGTACCACATTGAATCTGGCAAATGCGGTTCGCCCGAGCAGTGCGTGACAGCCACTGCGGAACGGGACAATATCGAAGATTAACTCCTCACCTCGGAAGTTGTCCGGAGATCCGAAGACCACTTCCAGTGTGATTGAGCCCGTGCAATGGGCCTCTATACCTGGGATGACACCTTTAAAGGTGGCTTTAGTGGGTTTGATCCTCGAGGGGTCTATACCCATTTTGTGCACTATATCCTGATAGAGCAGGTCTAGGCTGCTGCCACCGTCCATAAGGACTCGAGTGAGGTGAAATCCGTCGATGATGGGGTCAAGGACCAATGCGGTAGATCCGCCATGACGGATACTAGTGGGGTGGTCCCTGCGATCGAAGGTGATTGGACAAGAGGACCATGGGTTGAAATTTGGGGCGACTGGCTCCATCGCATAGACGTCCCTTAGTGCACGCTTCCGTTTCCTCTTGGGAATGTGGGTTGCGTATATCATGTTCACCGTTTTCACTTGTGGAGGGAACCTCTTCTGTCCTCCTGTGTTCGGCGGCCGAGGCTCCTCCTCGTCGTCGCTATGCAGCCCCTTGTCCCTGTTTTCGGCATTCAACTTGCCGGCCTGCTTGAACACCCAGCGTTCTCTGTTGGTGTGATTGGCTGGCTTATCTAGGGTGCCGTGAATTTGACACGAGCGATCGAGTATGCGGTCCAAACTGGACGGGCCCGGATTGCTTCTTTTGAACGGCTTCTTCCGCTGACCGGATTTAGAGCCGCTGAATCCGGCATTGACTGCCGTGTCTTCGGCGTTGTTACCGTTGTTGCGGCGCTAGTGTCTGTTACAACGTGGTCTGCCGTTAGTATCCTTTGTATCTGAAGTGCCATGACTTCTTGATGTGTTGTTGCTGCGAGCCAGCCAGCTGTCTTCGCCCGCGCAAAAGCGGGTCATGAGCGTCGTGAGGGCCGCCATAGACTTCGGCTTCTCCTGGCCAAGGTGCCGGGCGAGCCACTCGTCACGGATGTTATGCTTAAATGCCGCTAAGGCCTCTGCATCCGGACAGTCGACAATTTGGTTTTTCTTAGTTAGGAACCGGGTCCAGAATTGCCTGGCCGATTCCGCTGGCTGCTGAGTTATATGGCTCAAGTCATCAGGATCCAGTGGTCGCACATAAGTGCCCTGGAAGTTGTCAAGGAATGCATCTTCCAAATCCTCCAAACTGCTAATGGGGTCTGCTGGCAAGCTATTCAGCCAATGCCGAGCTGGTCCTTTGAGTTTTAGTGGGAGGTACTTGATGGCATGTAGATCATCACCGCGAGCCATGTGGATGTGGAGGAGGAAATCCTCGATCCACATCGCGGGATCTGTTGTACCATCATATGATTCAATGTTTACGGGTTTAAAACCCTCTGGGAATTCGTGATCCATTACTTCATTAGTGAAGCATAGGGGGTGTGTGGCGCCTCTGTGCCGGGCTATATCACGACGCAGTTCATACGAGTCTTGTCTGCTTTGTTCGGCCCGGCAGGATTTTCTTTTAGTGTATCCGGCATGACGATCATCGTCACGTGTTGGGGCGCGACCCCGTGATCCGTAGATCGACCTTGCATGTTTTCTTTTGTTTTCCAATACGTCTCGCAGGTCCCGCGTATTGCCCCGGGCCTTGGTATTTTTGTTTGAATGGCGGCGGGGTGCGGGCTGGACTTTGGGCTGATATGCCTCTCTATCTCGGCCACGAGGTGGCCGATCAGCCGCATCATACGCTGGTGATGTAGGTTTCAATGCTTCCTCCTCGAGTTGAGGTAGCAACCTGCGCTTTGGGTAACTCTTGGTTCTACCGACGTGCTTCGCACACAGGTGGCTAGCGGGTGTCTGTTTCTCCAACTTTTGTTGAATCGAGTTTGACTACGGCCGATCCTTGTTGAAGGTTAAAACAACACACTTGAAGAAAAATCATTGTGGTTTTGATGCGTAGGTAAGAACGGTTCTTGCTAGAAGCCCGTAGCAGCCACGTAAAACTTGCAACAACAAAGTAGAGGACGTCTAACTTGTTTTTGCAGGGCATGTTGTGATGTGATATGGTCAAGACGTGATGATATATAAATTGTTGTATGAGATGATCATGTTTTGTAACAGTTATCGGCAACTGTCAGGAGCCATATGGTTGTCGCTTTATTGTATGAAATGCAATCGCCATGTAATTGCTTTACATTATCACTAAGCGGTAGCGATAGTCGTGGAAGCAATAGTTGGCGAGACGACAACGATGCTACGATGGAGATCAAGGTGTCAAGCCGGTGACGATGGTGATCATGACGGTGCTTTGCAGATGGAGATCAAAGGCACAAGATGATGATGGCCATATCATATCACTTATTTTGATTGCATGTGATGTTTATCCTTTATGCATCTTATTTTGCTTAGTATGGCGGTAGCATTATAAGATGATCCCTCACAAAATTTCAAGGTACAAGTTCTCTCCCTAAGTACGCACCGTTGCTACAGTTCGTCGTGCTGAGACATCACGTGATGATCGGGCGTGATAAGCTCTACATTCACATACAATGGGTGCAAGCCAGTTTTGCACACGCAGAATACTCCGGTTAAACTTGACAAGCCTAGCATATGCAGATATGGCCTCGAAACACCGAACGTGAATCATATAGTAGATATGATCAACATAGTGATGTTCACCATTGAAAGCTACTCCATCTCACGTGATGATCGGACATGGTTCAACTCATATGGATCACGTGATCATTTAGATGACTAGAGGGATGTCTATCTAAGTGGGAGTTCTTAAGTAATATGATTAATTGAACTTTAATTTATCATGAACTTGGTACTTGATAGTATTTTGCATGTCTATGTTGTTGTAGATCAATGGCCCGTGCTACTGTTTCTTTGAATTTTAATGCGTTCCTAGAGCAAGCTAAGTCGAAAGATTATGGTAGAAACTACAGGGACTGGGTCCGTAACTTGAGGATTATCCTCATTGCTGCACAGAAGAATTACGTCCTGGAAGCACCGCTAGGTGCAAGACCTGCTGCAGGAGCAACTCCGGACGTTATGAACGTCTGGCAGAGCAAAGCTGATGACTAATTGATAGTTCAGTGTGCCATGCTTTATGGCTTAGAATCGGGACTTCAACGACGTTTTGAACGTCATGGAGCATATGAGATGTTCCAGGAGTTGAAGTTAATACTTCAAGCAAATGCCCGGATTGAGAGATATGAAGTCTCCAATAAGTTCTACAGCTGCAAGATGGAGGAGAATAGTTCTGTCAGTGAACATATACTCAGAATGTCTGGGTACCACATCCACTTGACTCAACCGGGAGTTAATCTTCCTGATGATAGTGTCATTGACAGAGTTCGTCAATCACTGCCACCAAGCTACAAAAGCTTCATGATGAACTATAATATGCAAGGGTGGATAAGACAATTCCCGAGCTCTTCGCGATGCTAAAAGCTGCGGAGGTAGAAATCAGGAAGGAGCATCAAGTGTTGATGGTTAACAAGACCACTAGTTTCAAGAAGAAGGGAAAAGGGAAGAAGGGGAACTTCAAGAAGAACGGCAAGCAAGTTGTTGCTCAAGTGAAGAAGCGCTAGTTTGGACCTAAGCCTGAGACTGAGTGCTTCTACTGCAAAGGGACTGGTCACTGGAAGCGGAACTGCCCAAGTATTTGGCAGATAAGAAGGATGGCAAAGTGAAAGGTATATTTGATATACATGTTATTGATGAGTACCTTACTAATGCTCGTAGTAGCACCTGGGTATTTGATTCTGGTTCTGTTGCTCATATTTGCAACTCGAAATAGGGGCTACGGATTAAAAGAAGATTGGCTAAGGACGAGGTGATGATGCTCGTGGGAAATGGTTCCAAAGTCAATGTGATCGCGGTCGGCACGCTACCTCTACATCTACCTTTGGGATTTGTTTTAGACCTGAATAATTGTTACTTGGTGCCAGCGTTAAGCATGAACATTATATCTGGATCTTGTTTGATGCGAGACGGTTATTCATTAAATCAGAGAATAATTGTTGTTCTATTTATATGAGTAATATCTTTTATGGTCATGCACCCTTGACGAGTGGTCTATTTTTGTTGAATCTCGATAGTAGTGATACACATATTCATCGTATTGAAGCCGAAAGATACAAGTTTAATAATGATAGTGCAACTTATTTGTGGCACTGCCGTTTAGGTCATATTGGTGTAAAGCGCATGAAGAAACTCCATGCTGATGGACTTTTGGAATCACTTGATTACGAATCACTTGATGCTTGCAAACCATGCCTCATGGGCAAGATGACTAAGACTCCGTTCTCCGGAAGAATGGAGCGAGCAATAGACTTATTGGAAATAGTACATACTGATGTATGCGGTCCGATGAGTGTTGAGGCTCGCGGCGGGTATCGTTATTTTCTGACCTTCACAGATGATTTGAGCTGATATGGGTATATCTACTTGATGAAACATAAGTCTGAAACATTTGAAAAGTTCAAAGAATTTCAGAGTGAAGTGGAAAATCATCGTAACAAGAAAATAAAGTTTCTGCGATCTGATCGTGGAGGTGAATATTTGAGTTACGAGTTTGGTCTTCATTTGAAACAATGTGGAATAGTTTCGCAACTCACGCCACCTGGAACACCATGGCGTAATGGTGTGTCCGAACGTCGTAATCGTACTTTATTAGATATGGTGCGATCTATGATGTCTCTTACTGATTGACCGCTATTGTTTTGGGCTTATGCTTTAGAGATGGCTGCATTCACGTTAAATAGGGCACCGTCTAAATCCATTGAGACAACACCATATGAACTGTGGTTTGTCAAGAAACCCAAGTTGTCGTTTCTTAAAGTTTGGGGCTGCGATGCTTATGTGAAAAACCTTCAACCTGATAAGCTCGAACCCAAATCAGAGAAATGTGTCTTCATAGGATACCCAAAGGAGACAGTTTTGTACACCTTCTATCACAGATCCGAAGGCAAGATATTCGTTGCTAAGAATGGATCCTTTCTAGATAAGGAGTTTCTCTCGAAAGAAGTGAGTGGGAGGAAAGTAGAACTTGACGAGTTAATTGTACCTACTCCCGAATTGGAAAGTAGTACATCACAGAAATCAGTTCCAGTGACTCCTACACCAATCAGTGAGGAAGCTAATGATGATGATCATGAAAGTTTGGATCAAGATACTAATGAACCTCGTAGGTCAACCAGAGTAGGATCCGCACCAGAGTGGTACGGTAATCCTGTTCTGGAAGTCTTGTTACTTGACCATGACGAACCTACGAACTATGAGGAAGCGATGATGAGCCAAGATTCCGCGAAATGGCTTGAGGCCATGAAATCTGAGATGGGATCCATGTATGAGAACAAAGTATGGACTTTGGTTGACTTGCCCGATGGTCGGCAAACCATAGATAATAAGAAATGGATCTTCAAGCAGAAGACTGACACTGACGGTAATGTTACTGTCTACAAAGCTCGACTTATTGCGAAAGGTTTTTGGCAAGTTCAAGGAGTTGACCACGATGAGACTTTCTCACCTGTAGCAATGATTAAGTCTGTCCGAATCATGTTAGCAATTGATGCATTTTATGATTATGAGATTTGGCAAATGGATGTCAAAACTGCATTCCTTCATGGATATCTTAAAGAAGAGTTGTATATGATGCAACCAGAAGGTTTTGTCGATCCAAAAGGTGCTAACAAAGTGTGCAAGCTCCAGCCATCCATTTATGGACTGGTGCAAGCCTCTCGGAGTTGGAATATACACTTTGATAGTGTGATCAAAGCATATGGTTTTATACACACTTTTGGAGAAGCCTATATTTACAAGAAAGTAAGTGGGAGCTCTGTAGCATTTCTGATATTATATGTGGATGACATATTGTTGATCGGAAATGATACTGAATTTCTGAATAGCATAAAAGGATACTTGAATAAGAATTTTTCAATGAAATACCTCGGTGAAGCAGCTTATATATTGGGCATCAAGATCTATAGTGATAGATCAAGACGCTTAATTGGACTTTCACAAAGCACATACCTTGATAAAGTTTCGAAGAAGTTCAAAATGGATCAGTCAAAGAAAGGGTTCTTGCCTGTGTTATAAGGTGTGAAGTTGAGTCAGACTCAATGGCCGACCACTGCAGAAGATAGAGAGAAAATGAAAGTCATTCCCTGTGCCTCAGCCATAGGTTCTATCATGTATGCAATGTTGTGTACCAGACCTAATGTGTGCCTTGCTATTAGTTTAGCAGGGAGGTACCAAAGTAATCCAGGAGTGGATCACTGGACAGCGGTCAAGAACATCCTGAAATACCTGAAAAGGACTAAGGATATGTTTCTCGTTTATGGAGGTGACAAAGAGCTCATCATAAACAGTTACGTCAATGCAAGCTTTGACACCGATCCGGATGGTCTAAGTCACAAACCGGATATGTATTTATATTGAATGGTGGAGCTCTCAATTGGTGCAGTTCCAAGCAGAGCGTCATGGCGGGATCTACGTGTGAAGCGGAGTACATAGCTACTTCGGAAGCAACAAATGTAGGAGTCTGGATGAAGGAGTTCATATCCGATCTAGGTGTCATACCTAGTGCATCGGGTCCAATGAAAATCTTCTGTGACAATACTGGTGCAATTGCCTTGGAAAGGAATCCAGATTTCACAAGAGAACCAAGCACATCAAGACACCCTTCAATTCCATCCGCGATCAAGTCAAGGATGGAGACATAGAGATTTGCAAGATACATACGGATATGAATGTTGTAGACCTGTTGACTAAGCCTCTCTCACGAGCAAAACATGATCAGCACCAAGACTCCATGGGTGTTAGAATCGTTACTATGTAATCTAGATTACTGACAATAGTGCAAGTGGGAGACTGAAGGAAATATGCCCTAGAGGCACTAATGAAGTTGTTATTTTTATTTACTTATATCATCATAAATGTTTATTATTCATGCTAGAATTGTATTAACCAGAAACCTAGTACATGTGTGAATACATAGACAAACAGAGTGTCCCTAGTACGCCTCTACTTGACTAGCTCGTTAATCAAAGACGGTTAAGTTTCCTAGCCATGGACATGTGTTGTCATTTGATGAACGGGGTCACATCATTAGAGATTATGTGATGGAAAAGACCCATCCGCTAGCTTAGCATAATGATTGTTTAGTTTTATTGCTATTGCTTTCTTCATGACTTATACATGTTCCTCAGACTATGAGATTATGCAACTCCCGAATACCGGAGGAACACCTTGTGTGATATCAAACGTCACAACGTAACTAGGTGATTATAAAGATGCTCTATAGGTGTTACCGATGGTGTTTGTTGAGTTGGCATAGATCGAGATTAGGATTTGTCACTCCGTGTATCGGAGTGGTATCTCCGGGCCCTCTTAGTAATGCACATCACACTGAGCCTTGCAAGCAATGTGACTAATGAGTTAGTCACGGGATGATGCATGACGGAATGAGTAAAGAGACCTGCCGGTAACGAGATTGAACTAGGTATGATGATACCGACGATCGAATCTTGGGCAAGTAACATACCGATGACAAAGGGAACAACGTATGTTGTTATGCGGTTTGACCGATAAAGATCTTCGTAGAATATGTAGCAGCCAATATGAGCATCCAGGTTCCGCTATTGCTTATTGACCGGAGTGTCTCGGTCATGTCTAGATAGTTCTCGAACCCGTAGGGTCCGCACGCTTAACGTTCAATGACGATTTATATTATGAGTTATGTGATTTGATGACCGAAGTTTCTTAGGAGTCCTAGATGAGATCACGGACATGATGAGGAGTGTCTAAATGGTCGAGACATAAAGAATAATATATTGGACAATGTTATTTGGACACCGGATGAGTTCCGAGAGGTACCGGATAATTATCAGAGTGCCGGAGGGTTATCAGAACCCCCAGGGGAACTAATGGGCCATGATGGGCCTTAGTGGGTAGAGAGAAGGGCCACAAGGGGGTTGGCCGTGCCCCCCTTGGGTCCGAATTGGACTATGGGAAGGGGGCGGCGCCCCCCCTTTGGTTCGAATTGGACTAGGGGAAGGGGCTGGCGCCCCCCTTTCCTTCCCTTCTCCCTCTCCCTTCCTTCTTCCCCCTTATCCCAGGTGGAATCCTACTAGGACTTGGAGTCCTAGTAGGACTCCCCTCTCCTGGCGCGCCCTACAGGGCCGGCCAGCCGTCCCCTCCCCTCCTTTATATACGGGGGCAGGGGGCACCCTAGAACACACAAGATCAATTGTCTTAGCCATGTGCGGTGCCCCCCTCAACAGTTACAGACCTCGGTCATATTGTCATAGTGCTTAGGCGAAGCCGTGCGCCGATAACTTCACCATCACCGTCGCCACACCATCGTGCTGACGGATCCCTCGGCCCCAACTGTATCAAGAGTTCGAGGGACGTCATCGAGCTGAACGTGCGCTAAACACGGAGGTGCCATGCATTCGGTGCTTGGATCGGTTGGATCGCGAAGACGTTCAACTATGTAAACCACTTTACTAAACGCTTCCGCTTTCGTTCTACGTGGGTACGTGGAGACACTCTCGCCGCTCGTTGCTATGCATCTCCTAGATAGATCTTGCGTGATCATAGGTAAATTTTTTGAAATACTGCGTTCCCCAACAAGAACTCACTCCAAACTTCCTATCACGGAGAACATATGATGAAATTGCTTGTAGGGTACAAAACCACCTCAAAATTATTCTTTCCGATCAATCCATTGAGCTATTCCTATACGTGTCACAAATAGCCCTAGAGTTCGTAGTAAAATAACACCATATGACACACATCAATCAACCCTAATGTCACCTAGATACTCCAATGTCACCACAAATATCCGTGGGTAAATTATACGATATGCATCAAACAACTTCGGAATCATAATATTCAATCCAACACAAAGAACTCAAAGAGTGCCCCAAGATTTCTACCGGAGAAACAAGGACGAAAACGTGCATCAACCCCTATGCATAGATTACCCCAATGTCACCTCGGGAATCCGCAAGTTGAGTGCCAAAACATACATCAAGTGAATCAATAGAATACCCCATTCCCACCACGGGTATCCCATGCAAGACATACATCAAGTGTTCTCAAATCCATAATAATATTCAATCCAATAATAGTGAAACCTCAAAGGTAAAACTCAATTCATCAAAAGAAGATAGAGGGGAAGAAACACCATATGATCCAACTATAATAGCAAAGCTCGCGGTACATCAAGATTGTGCCAAATCAAAAACATGAGAGAGAGAGATTAAACAGATAGCTACTGGTACATACCCTCAGCCCCGAGGGTGAACTACTCCCTCCTCATCATGGAGAGCGCCGAGATGATGAAGATGGCCACCGGTGATGGTTTCTCCCTCCGCTAGGGTGCCGAAACGGGCTCCTGATTGGTTTTTCGTTGTTACAGAGGCTTGCTGCAGCGGTGGAACTCCCGATCTAGGTTTCGTTCTTGGGGTTTCTGGATTTATAGGAATTTTTGGCGTTGATTTCACGTCAAGGGGGTCCACGAGTCAGCAACAAGGTAGGGGGCGCGCCCTAGGAGGGTGGGCATGTCCTCCACCCTTGTCGTTGACTCGGCACTCTTATGGCCCAACTCTTGTGCTGCGGGGGCTTTGATACATCTCCAACGTATCTATAATTTATGAAGTATTCGTGCTGTTATATTATCATTCTTGGATGTTTTACAATCATTTTATAGCAACTTTATATCATTTTTGGGACTAACCTGTTGACCCAGTGCTCAGTGCCAGTTTCTGTTTTTTGCTTGTCTTTTACATCGCAAGAAATCAATGTCAAACGGAGTCCAAACACCGTGAAACTTTTTGTGGATTTTTTATGGACCAGAAGACTCCCGATGGGCCAGAGCAGCACCTAGGGGGTGCCCCGAGGGGCGCACAACCAACCAGGGCACGCCTGGGGGCCCATGCGCGCCCAGGTGGGTTGTGCCCACCTCGGTGGCCTCCCGCACCCCCTCTTTGCCCTATAAGATCCCAAATATTCCAAAAACCCTCAGGCTTAACCTAGATCAGAAGTTCCACCGCCGCAAGGCTCTGTAGCCACGAGAAACCAATCTTGACCCCATTCCGGCACCCTACCGGAGGGGGGAATCATCACCGGTGGCCATCTTCATCATCCCGGCGGCCACCATGAAGAGGAGGGAGTAGTCCACCCTCGGGGCTGAGGGTTTGTACCAGTAGCTATGTGTTTAATCTCTCTCTCTCATGTTCTTGAGATGTCACGATCTTGATGTATCGCGGGCTTTGTTAATATAATGGGATCATATGGTATTTTCCCCTCTCTATCTTGTTGTAATGAATTGAGTTTTCCCTTTGAGATTTCGTTTTATCGAATTGAATACTTTTATGGATTTGAGAGCACTTCATATACACTACAAAAAAATACACTTCTGTGATGATACGTGTTTGTCACTGTAGGTCACGTTTTCTGTCATGCATGTACATCCATGACAAATTTATGACAGAATAAATATAGTCATACCTGTGCTGTCGTAGAAGTGTTCCATGACATTACAATAATTATCATCACAGAAGTGTCCACTTCCATGACGATAAATCGCGCGTCACAGAAGTGCTTTCGTCGAGGATGCCCGACAGGTGGCATCCACCGTAACGGAACGCCGTTAACCTATCGGGTCCGGTTTTGGATCCGATAACCCGTTAACAGCCCCCACGAATGGAGATTTTCCACGTGTAAAATCATCATTGGCTGGAGGAAACACGTGTCGGCTCACCGTTGGGACAGATGTCATCCACTCATTGGACCCAAAGTGCCTATGATACGTCGACACGTGGCACGGCCCAACAGAGGCCCATTCCTGTGAAAAGGCCGGCCCGTTTGACTTGGTCAAAAGGTGGCGGGCCGGCCCACGGCAAGCCTATTAACGGCCTATTCGCATATAGCCCATTTACAGCCCGCTAACCCAGGGCCCGTTTACGGCCTATCCGAATTAGGCCCAGTAGCGTCATCTGGGCCGTTCAATATAATTCGAACCCATTTTAACTTCCGGTCCATGTAAGGCCCATGACGTCTTTCGGCCCATATGAGGCCCTTAGTAACCGTCGGCCCCTTAACGGCCCGTGGTAAAACTGGCCCGTAACGAACAGTGTATCACATTATACCCATTAACGTCCCATTATTCCGTTGGGCCGTTTCCAGCCCATGTTATCTTTCGGCCTTCTCAGGGCCCATTTATTCTTGGGCTCATTTCCAGCATTCGGTTACTTACGGCCCGTTACTGTCATTTTCTGCTTGTGGGCCAAATTCAGCCCGTGGTTATAGTTGGCCCATTTGTGGCCCGCTAATACGTTGGGCCGATTTCATGTCAAAAAAAACCCGTTGGGCTGTTTTCATAGAGTTATCAAATACGGCCTATTACCGGCCCATTATTGTTCACGAATAGTATGGCCCATGATTGACGAAATGATGATACGCCCCGTAGAAGGCCCATGTATCCTATGGCCCGTAAAAGGCCCATGAATCGTACGGCCCGTAGAAGGCCCATGGATCCTACGGCCCATATAGAAGGACAATGGATCCTACGGCCCGTAGAAGGCCCATGGATCATATGGCCCGCAGGAGGCCCTAGTTAAAACAGTCCGTGTGTTGCCATGATTATTTTGGCCTAGTTGCCAAAAATAGGTTATTGTGGCCACTAGAAAAACACAGAAAAAGAACTGCAGTGACTACAAGCAAACAACTAAACAAGACAATAAGGAAATAAATAAGCAAGCAATTAACGCTAGCCTATTACCGCTATTACACATATTACATTCACTGGGCATCAAAGTTCGCCACCAGTGCAAATATAGGGAACAAAGCAGCATATTACATAGACTGGCCGTCAAAATTGGCCACCAGTGCAAATAAACGCGGCAGCAAAACAAGAGCATAACTGAAACAACTTCAGAAGAGCTCAAGAAATGTGGTATCCACCATGCTGGCAATAAGATTAGCAAGCTTATTAGCTTTGTCATGTTTGGCGCTAAAATCCTCCAACGCTTGCTGTTGCACCAGAAAGTATGCATCCACTACAAAAAAATACACTTCCGTGATGATACGTGTTTGTCATAGTAGGTCGCGTTTTCTGTCATGCATGTACATCCATGACGATTTTATGATAGAATCAAGATAGTCATACCTGTGCTGTCTTAGAAGTGTTCCATGACATTACCAATATTATCATCACGGAAGTGTCCACTTCCATGATGATAAATCACGCGTCACAGAAGTGCTTTCGTCAAGGGTGACGGACAGATGGCATCCACCGTAACGGAACGCCGTTAAGCTATCGGGTCGGGTTTTGGATCCGATAACCCGTTAACAGCCCCGACCAATGGGGATTTTCCACGTGTAAAATCATCATTGGCTGGAGGAAACACGTGTTGGCTCATCGCTGGGACAGCGTGGCACGGCCCAACAGAGGGCCATTCCTGTGAAAAGGCCGGCCCGTTTGACTTGGTCAAAAGGTGGCGGGTCGGCCCATGGAAAGCCTGTTAACGGCCTGTTCGCATATAGCCCATTTACAGCCCGCTAACCCAAGGCCCGTTACACCCTATTCGAATTAGACCCAGTAGCTTCATCTGGGCCATCCAATATGATTCCAGCCCGTTTTCACTTCTGGCCCATGTATGGCCCATGACGTCTTTCGGCCCATATGAGGCCCTATGTAACTCTTGGACTATTAACGGCCCATGGTGAAACTGGCCCGTAATGAATAGTGTATCACTTTACACCCATTAACGGGCCATGGTGAAACTGGCCCGTAAAGAACAGTGTATCACTTTATACCCATTAACGGCCCGTTATTCCGTTGGGCCATTTCCAGCCCATGTTATCTTTCGGCCTTCTCAGAGCCCATTTATTCTTGGGCTATTTTCCAGCATTCATTTACTTATGGCCCGTTACTGTCATTTTCTGCTTGTGGGCCAAATTTAGCCCGTGGTTACAGTCGGCCCGTTTGTGGTCCGTTAATACGTTGGGCCTTTTTCATAGCGTCATCAAATACGGCCTATTTACGATGGCCCGTTATGGTCGGCCCATGAACGGACGATTCCAACTCTAGCCCGTTTGCAGCCAGAATGCGGTCTGTTTGGCCCATGTTTGGCCAATCGATCATACGGCCCGTATAAGGCCCATTGATGATACGGCCCGTAGAAGGCCCATTGTTTCTACGGCCCGTAGAAGGCCCATTGTTTCTATGGCCCGTAGAAGGCCCATTGTTTCTACGGCCCGTAGAAGGCCCACTGTTTCTACGGCCCGTAGAAGGCCCACTGTTTATACGGCCCGTAGAAGGCCCACTATTTCTATGGCCCGTAGGAGGCCCAGTGTCACTACAATAAATATTAGCCCATGGTTATTGTTTGGCCTAGTTTTAAAAAATAGGTTATTGCAGCCACTAGCAAACCGCAGAAAAAGAACTGCACTGACTACAAGCAAACAAATAAACAAGACAAAAATAAATAAGCAAGCAACTTACACTAGGCTATCACGGCTATTACACATATTACATCCACTGGGCATCAAAGTTCGCCACCAGTGCAAATATAGGGAACACATCAGCATATAAACGCCGCAGCAAAACAAGTCCAGAACTGAAACCACTTCAGAAGAGCTCAAGAAACAATATCCTGGGTACCCATAATGCTGGCAAGATGCTTAGCAAGCTTATTAACTTTCTCTTGTTTGGCGCTTAAGTACTCCAGCGCTTGCTGTTGCAGCAGAAAGTATGCATCTGAATTCTGCAGGGATTTCCTCAGTCCTTCGGCTTCCTGTTGCATAACATCTGATCGATGTCTTTCAACTTGAAGTTGAGACTCAAGAAGCCGAACTGATTCAGGCAACGAGTTCGAAGAGCTGGTGCCAGCAGTGGTAGCCAGTAACTCGAACACTACATCAAGACATGACTTTGGGGTTGTCTCAGTGTCTTCAATATAGTTTATATCAGCTTTCTTGGAGACCAACAGGGATGTCTCACCATCTTGAACCTTATCTGCATTACTTCCTTTACCATTGCATAACATGGTACTCTTCTCCAATATTTTATCCGCGTTCTAAAAGATAAACAAACAAACACATCTCAGGTTTACAATGTAGTATATGAAACTAATTTTGGTAAACCAGTTCAGTAGTAAGGTGGGTAGGATAACAGCATGAAACAAACATATATCTATGTAGTATGGTCACTATATGGTCTATATCGTTCTAATTTATGTTGCCAAATCAAGATAGATACAGTTCGAATCATATCTATTTAAGACAAAGCATCATAGACAGAATATAAGTGCGGGAAACTACACAGCAATAACAACACTTGTAATGTGCATGGCATGAGAACATAACTGTTTATTCAATTGAAACTGAAATCAACATAGAGCACGTTACAACAGCAAACAGCCAAACACGTTAAACAAACAGGTTTAAAACATACCTGTTGCGCCATTGGAGTTTCAATTGCATCCTTCAAATTTGAAATTAGTTGGTATCAGTAAATACAGTGATGCAAGAGCAAAGTAGTATGAACCAGAGCTACGAAACCTGACTTGAGAACAATTCTTCTTCTGCTTTAAGCGTTGACTTCGGGTTCGGAGTGGTGGTCCTCGTGATTTGGGCACTGCAGTTGCCTTACTAACTGCTCGTGTTTGGGTGCTCTGTGGTGGAGACGGTGCTGTGTCAATTGGAACTGGGTGTCTATCTACTGGGGTTGGGGTTAGAAGGGGTGTAGCTGGTTCTCTGTCCAACTGGGTAGGGGAACAATCTGCATGAGTGTAGGTTATGTGTGGTGGGGCTGGTTCTTGGGCAAGTACAACCGTGGTTCTATCTGCATCGATAGGTAGCACGATCTTTTCTGAAGACCGTGTTTTTACTCCCACAGATACTGCCATCACTCCCTCCAATTGAAATGGTTGATAAACAAGAAAAGTAATTGAATGTACAGACATTGTAAGATAGACAGGTGCGATGGATAGTAGGGAAGAAAACAGGGCATGAAATAATTCAAATTTATGTTCTCTAAGCAAACAGAATAGTAGGACATAATTTCACATATATGATGGCTAATTAAACAGGATAGCATGACACAATTTCACATGTATGATGGCTAACTAAACAGGATAGAATGACATACCTCAAAATATGATGACTATGTAAGCAGGATGACATGATATAACTATACGATGTGTCTATTAAAGTGGTTGGCATGCCATAAATCACAAACATGCCGTCGATGGAAACATGATGGCATGATATAATTCACAGATAGAATGACATAATTTAAAATATGATGACTATGTAAACAGGATGAGATGATATAACTATATTATGTCTTTAAAAAATGGGTTGGCATGCCATAATTCAGATACATGATGTCTATGTAAACATCATGGCATGACATAATTCAGATATATGATTTATATGCTAAGGAAGTGAGCAGAGGGCAATCGCATATATGATGTGTCAACTAAGGAGATGGCATTCAATATTGTGTATATGATGTAAAAACTAAGCATTGCAATACAACATATCCATTATATGAGTAATATAACCCTGCCATGTTTGAGCATACACCTCAGGGGGATAATAGGACTGGTCATCTGCCTCTGAATCCTCCTCTGAAGAGCTATCTGTAACCAGCAAGATATCTGCTTCAGCAGGTAGCATTGTCTGCTGCGAAGACCTTGTTGTCACTCTAGATTTCTCCATCACCAATTCAAATGGCTGATGCACAGGAAGAGCAGTTGAATATACAAACATTGTCGACAAAAGCAATGAGAAATACAAAAAAAGGACGGCATGATATAATTCACATATATGACGCTTGCCTAAACAGCATGGCATTGCATAATTCACATACATAATGCCTTGCAACAAGATAACATTGCATAATTCACATATATAATGTCTTGCAACAAGATGGCATTGCATAATTCACATATATGGTAATTAGACACTACACAGGTGGCATTCACACAAAGCATGTCTAAACTAAGAAAATGACATAGCAATGCAAGATACCATACGCACGATATGAGCAACATAGCCCTGCCAAGTTAGGGCATGCACCTCGGGGGGAAATATGACTGGTCATCTGTCTCTGAATCCTCCTTTGAGGAGCTATCGGTAACCAGCAAGACATGCGCTTCGTCAGATAGCATTGTCTGCTCTGAAGACCTTGTTTCCACTCCAGATTTTTCCATGACCGTGCCGAATGGCTGATGCACAGGAAGAGTAATTGAATGTACTAAAATTGCTGACAAATTTAACACGTAATAAAAAAATGATGGCATGATATAATTCACATATAAGATGACTAGCTAACCAGGGTGGCATTGCAAAATTCACATATATGATGCCTGGCTAGACAAGATGGCATTGCATGATTCACATATACGATAAAGAAAATAAACAAATGGCATTGACACAAAGCATGTCTAAACTAAGCAGATGACATCTTTAATGTATACAGTAAGCAATGCAAGGCACCATATGCATGATATTACCAACATTAGCATGCCAGGTTAGAGCGAAGACCTCATGGGGCAAATAGGAGTGGTCTTCTCCTTCTGAATCCACCTCAGAACAGTTATCTTCCTCTTGATTATGATACGAAATGGGTGGAGGGGGCTGCCTTTGCGCCCACCATGGAACGACGTCTGCATGAAATTTTATTGCAACGCAAAGCTCGTCTCTTTTGCTTTACATGATCAGTTCCATTGTGTACAATAACTGGTATGCATAGGAATAAAACATAGTGAGATTATGTAAGGAGTGCATGCACAAATCCAGAGTGATGGTAGCAAACTGTGGATAGACCCAAAACCAATGATAGCAGGCAGATAATAGCTTTAGTTAAAAAATACAGATAATGGCTCCTTTAATGTTTGTTTGCACCCAACATGAAGCTCATAGTAGACACCGGAGATTAACCAGATAGTCCTGATTGCTGCCCCAATATGTACCCCGCAACCATTTAAAAACTCAAGTTTCAACATTAGTTTGGACCTGACTCGGAGTCTAATAGGTGAACACGACGATAATGTAGCATGTCATCATATTAAGCGACACATAACGTAAGCAGACACGGAAGAGTGCGACCTCTCTTGCACACCCGTGTAGTCCTCAAGGTCATCTGCTCAGTTGATGATGGTAATGCAGTTGCCGTGGCTACCGGCGGCGGGGTAGAAGTTCTGAGGCGGCGAAAGATAGTCTGGAGAGCGGATCCCTACTGTGGTGAACCCTTCCGTCGTTGGAGCAGCTGAGCTGGGGTGGAACACAGCGCCGCAGGAGCAGGACAAACCACACAAGGTTTTCTTTGACACATATCTGTAACAGAAGTAATTGAGTAAGGGCTTGTTTGCATTTGAGGATTCTAACAATGCAGGGATAGGAAATAGACAGGAATAGGATAGGAATGCACGTGCAAAACAGAGAATTTAAAAACACAGGATTTCTGCCAATCTGGGTGTTTGATTCACAACAATTGGAAGATCGCAGGATGCAAAAAAGCATGGTGAGATTAAGTCAAACCACAAGAAAATGTACGGTTATAATGCTATTATGCTACTATCTCTTAGTCTTGTGCTTGATGAATAGGAATATGAAAAGGAGGAGAAGTGGAAATTAGAATTCCTATGGTTTTTCTTTCAAGGAGACACTAAAGGAACAAATCCTACAGTTTTCCTTTCCTCCATTCCTTTGCACCAAATTCATGAAAAGTAGTACCATAGGAAACTTTCCAATTTTGATGTTTTTCATTCACTTTTCCTTTCAAGCACTGGCGATTCTAGTAGGCAGGCTTGAGCAAGGAAAATCCTACACTAAAAAATGTTTTTGTGCTACTTCTATTACTTTGGACCCAGGCCACTGCCATACTAGCTCAACTCCCAGGCCCATCGACAAATGCACAGCTCAAACGCGCAGAGATAAATAATGATGGCGTTCAAGAGAGTCCATCACGGATAGCTAAGTTGCCTGGTACCTCACTGCTCAGTGGACAATATATATAACATGTAGAGTAAAAAAGAGATGCAACAAGTGTACAACCTCTTTGGCGAAGCCATGTCGATCTCAGCGTGATTGGGTTGGCCGGTGAGAATGCTCTGGCTGACTTGGCTGTCGGAGGAGGGGAAGAAGATCTTAGGCGTCTGGAGATGGAGCCCGAGGTACTGCTCCGCTGTGATGGAGGGTTTCGTCGTTGGAGCAGCTCCGGTGAGTTGTACGACGCCGAGGCTGAAGCAGGACAAGAGAGACAACGCACAACGTTAACCTGAGTGGAATTCTAATAGCATCTCCAATACATGACGTAAAATACATAACCACAAAGTGCTAGATGTAAAATACATCAGCCGCTCATCTCTGAACTTAACTGTGAATTTCACTATCGAAACTGAACTTAACTGTCGAAACTGAACTTAACTGTCGAAACTGAATTTTGCTATCAAAACTGAATTTTGCTGTCGAAACTGAACGCACTAGTAAGGTAAGGCTACACGTCGGTCGACTGACTTTTTCATCTCTGGTCAGTCGATTTTGCAGCCGTTGGATACGAAATCAAGGGCCTGCGGTTCATTTTCAACCTCCACCCCCCTGAGTCGCCAGCCACCATCGGTCAAACAGCAGCCCCCGCCGCCCGTGGCCGGCGGTGCGCCGCCCCGCCCGCCCCAAAAACACTCCCCACCGCCGGTCCGCCGCCGCCCCGGCCATCCCTCTAGCCCCCCCCCCCCCCCCCCGTGTCGAGCTTTTTCTCTGGTGATCCCCATGCCACCGCCCCGCCACCGCCGGCGACCACCGCCCCCATCCTGAACCCTAAGATAGATAGTGGGGTACCTCTCCGGCGAGCCCCCCTCCCCGTTGCGGCTGGTTCTTCCTTCACCCCGGCGAGCCCCCCCCCCCCTGAAAATTGACTGACCCAAAAGTCGATTCAGTCGGCTGAAGTGTAGCTAAATCGGAGCAACATCGCAAGCAAGAGCAAGAGCGAGAGCAGCAGCGCGAGCAAGAGCAATAGCAAGAGCAGACCAAGAAGGGGACCGAGAGCAAGAGCAGAGCAGCAGCGCGAGCGAGAGCTAAAGCAGCTGCAGCTCCTACTGATGTGGACGTCGCCGGCGAGGGAGCGACGCCGTGGAGGAAGTGGCCGGCGACGCCGCCGTGGATGGAGCCGCGCCATGTCGGCTCGTTACCGAGCGCCGGCAGCACCGTGAGATTGAATCAAGAAGAAAATGCGGCGATTAGTGTACAACCTCTTTGGTGGCGCCGATTAGGCCGCAGATTCATCCGAGGAAACGGTGCTGATGATGCTCTTCCGGTGGTCCAGGTGAAGACGGCGGTGCGGGAATGGATGTGGCGCGAAAGACGAGGGAAACGTCGGGGCATCTCCTTGGAGGTGGAGGACGGGGTGGCTGAACCGGCGGGACGATGAGATCGACGACGGATCCTCATCCGGTACGGTGGATGAGGGACGTCAAGGTGTTGCTGTGGACGACGTCGTAGGGAAGAGGCTCCGGCTGGGTGGCGGACGGAGCAGGGTGTGGGTTCGTCGCGGGTTTTCGCGGCCTCGGTGTACGAATGGTTGGGCGGATGGGATGGCAGTGGGGGAACCATGGCTTAGAGACGCGCTTGTCCGAAATGTGGGGTAAGTTACGAAAGTACCCCCACCGATTTGAGGCGGTTCTTTCGGTTCAGGGGTACCACGGGCATTTCGCGTGTCGGGATTTCACAGGAGGTGGGAGTTTTCGCGCGCGTTGTACTTTCGGAATAGAAAGGCGCGGGTTGAGATGGAGGGAGTTGTCGGAGCACAACGAGACAAAGATATATCTTAAATATTTCGGGATAACAAGGCGCGGGTTGAAGAGGCGGGAGTTTCGCAGCACGATAGACTGAGACGCTAGCTTGAATTTTTGGCATAACAAGGCGCGGCTTGAAATTTCGAAAGAACAAGCTTAACGTGTACCAAAAATAGACAATTTGCACCTCAACACGCACAACACACACACAAACACATTTTAGACTAGAGTAAGGTACACGTGCATTGCACGCACGAGATTTGGCAACCAAATTATGAATAAATACCACATTATAGCATGCAAGCTTTGAGTCATATATGCATGATGTAGATGTTCTTTTAATTCTTATAGTTCATTTCATTCAAAATCATCTATTTTTTATAAGAAAGCTAATCTATTTTAAGATTCATGGAATTGTGCGTCGTAAGACATAAAGTAAAAACAAATAATGGCAAATCATGTAGAAAAACATTTGGGCAATTCTGATACGGAAGATTCTAGAACAAATAAGAAGTGCTTGTGTTTTGATGTTTGTGCATTATGCATAAGTTCAACCATGGAGTCTTCTAGATTATACCTGTGGCAAAATCTTGTGGAATCTAGATGATATCCAACAGCCAAAAGTGCTCAAATTTGCCATCTTTGGACCATCGGATTCGCCTCATCCAACGACCATCTTTCAAAGTTAAAGTTACCCGCACACAATATAAAAATATAAATATAAATTATATAGGGGTATAGATATAGATATGTGATGCGAAAGCCGCCCATCATCTCCAATTAGAATAGTGTGTCCATGCACGGATGCGACGTGGCCAAATGATGTCTGCCATCGGTATCTCAAATTCAAATCAGTCTGACCTTGTTTCAATGTGTATACATTACAATATGCTCGTTTCCAAACCACACCGCGCAGATCTCCGTTATATTCATGCATGCATGGGTTTCAAACATCAGGATCTCTTATTCAATATTTGAATTCAACTTTACATTGATTATGACCTCACCTATTCTTTTACACCCACACAGTAGTCTTCTCTTTATAATTGTACCACTAACTTTCTCTCGCGCATGCATGCACACACACTACCAGTCGGCATTATCCATCGCACGCATGCAATCTTTTTCTTCAGGTCGGTCTCCCATGAAGGCACACACCCGACCACATCCCCCTCTCCATCATATCGGGCATTCTTTATCTCTCACGTGTGCACGCGCAACGATCGATGTTCCTCTATGTATGTGTGTATATAGCTAGGTCTTTCACAGTTTTCCACACAAAGCGATCAATCGATATATCCAGTGAGGTCTCACCCTCTTTCCCACGTCCACATCGATCAATCTATACCTCTCTATGTAGGATTAACATATATAGCTAATACACCCACATTAATTATATATCCAATGTCCCCCTCTCATCATCCATGCCTTCCGCTTCATCTCTCAGACGCGTGCACAATGGCGAAGACAGGGGCAGTAAGGGCCCTGCCCCCCTCCCCCCTAACATCACTATATATCGAGGCTAATATGAATGTGATCATTAGACAATTGCTGCTAAAAATGGTTTAAGTTCATGAATTGACCCTCCTCGTAAAGGATTAGCAATGCTTGGCCCCCTAGCTCATTTATTTTTCATGGCTCCGCCACTGCGCGCAACAGCGCACGTGTTCGCCCCCTCTCTCTAAATATCGATCTCGCACTTGTGCATTCCTTCATAGTCTCCCCTCCACTCGGCCCCTCGCACCATCTTCTAGCCCCCCACCAGATTTTGCCACATGTACAATCTAGCAGACTCCATGGTTGAACTTAAGCATAATGCACAAACCTCAAAACAACAGTGGTTCTCTTTTGTTCTAGAATCTTCCGTATCATAACTGCCCAAACTTTTTTTCTAGTTGAATTGCATTATTTGTTTTTTACTTTATGCTTTACAACGCACAACTCCATGAATCATAAAATAGATTAAGGGCTTCTTTGATTCAAAGGATTCTCAAAGGAATTTTGGAGGATTCTAATCATTAGGAATTTTTCCTATCTTGGTTGTTTGATTCGTAGGATTGTAAACCATAGGAATTTTTCCATATGATTCATTTGCACTAGATTTCATAGGAAACATCCCATCCACTCAAACCTCTTTGAAAGAATTCTGCGTATTTTCTATGCACAATCAAACACTCGTACAATCCTGTAGGACTCAAGACGACATTCCACTATAATTCCATTCCTATTCCCGCGTTCTTAGCTTTTTTAATAAAAACTAATTGATTTTGAATGAGATGAACTATAAGAATTAAACGAAGGCCTACATCAGGCATATATGACTCAGAGCTTACATGCTATAGTGTGGTATTTATTCATAATTTGATTGCAAAATCTGATGCGCGCAATGCACGTGTACCTTACTAGTACTTCGAGTATGTGCAAAACACGTAAATTAGAATACCAATGGCACGCTACATAGTGTCTCTCTTACAGTTCATGAAGCCACGTGGCACATGTGGAGGCGTTGTCATGACCTCCTAGCGTGGATTGATCACAGTGACGTGCTGCTGGTTCCAGAAGAATGTACTCGTCCTCCCTGAGCCATACTGGCGGTGCATGCATAAAGCGAAGATGTGCACGCATGCCACGCATGCACTCATTCCCTCGCACGCACACGTGGGTACACGGGCGGACGCAATTTTGTACCACGATCCACCGCATGTGATAATTTGACGCGTGTAAAGTCGTTCACTTCGTTGATGGTCAGTTAATACAGCGCATGCAAATTGAGTGGACGTGAGGGCGGAAGAAAGACATTATTACTCCACTGCACGCATGCGAGTAGTTAAATCGTGGGTTGCTAGTAGTACTTCCATTGGTCTCCTTTGTATTTTGTGCCAATTTTTGACAGTAACATAATATTTACGCATTTGAGCAGTGTAGTACTTGAAATTTATGTTCCGATAAACTCATCGGGAGCCGTTTCGGGTCTCGAAACCAAAAGCATCAATTAATCTTTACCTTGTTCCCATCACATTCGAAAGCCTACTCACACCTACTAGTACGTACCAAACCTGAACGTGTTCCCACTATGCAGGTATTAGTACTAGTGCTAGTACTTAGGTTATAAAAAGGGGAACTACCTAACCCAAAATTACTCTACCTTTCCTCCTCATAAGTGCTTCTTCTTCGTCTGTCGTTGCCGGTGAGCAGAGCTCTAGGACGAGAACTACTCGTAACAAGGGAGCGGCAACCAAGGCTGCGGAAAAAAAGAGGGCTCGCCGCCACGCAGAGACCTCGAAAGATCTCTCACGGGCAGGCAATGGCTCCCAGGAGCGCCCTAGCCGCGGAGGAGAACATGCCGAGCCGGCGGAGCTGGAGTCGTTATCGCTCGACGGCATGCCCGATCAGCTCAATAAGCAGAAGGAGTTCATCCAAGGCTTGATGGAGTTGCTGAAGGAGAGCCTCGACGACATGCTCGCTGAGCTCAATCAGCAGGGGGAGTTGACCGCCGGCTTGGTGATGCTGCTGAAGAAGAGCATTGCCTCGTTAAAGAAGGCGACCGGCGAAATCCTGCGACTTCAGGAGGACAAGGCGAAGCTCTGCCATGAGATCGACATGTTGAAGGAGAATATCGCCGGCTGGAAGAAGCTGCATGAGAATAGTAGTTCCTCGATGAAGATGTTGCATGCCCTCATCATGGAACAGAAGGAGGAGTTGGTGAAGCTCCGCATCGAGCACCCGGCTGCTGTCAAGGTATGTAATGCGGCCGTGGAACAGATGATGAAGGCTCGCGTCGAGAAATCCTGCGTCATGGACAGAATGAAGAAGATGGCGGAGGAGACGCGCAAGGAGATGGAGGTCGTGGAGGCGATGAAGAAGCAGTTACGACTCCACGGCGAATTAGATCATTTGGGGTGATAATCTTCCTTCTTCTTTTGCTCCTGTGTTTCATATTTTGCTTCGGGTGTTTCGCCGCACATGTCATGTTCTCTGCGAGGCATGAATAGAACAATGGTTTTTTTAGGGAATGAATAGAACAATGCTAACAATGAGATGACTAGCAAATTAGATCATTTTTTATCGCCATATGGCACTGGGCTGCCGTGTTTCGTGCTCCTCCGTCGCAGTACAACTCCAGTGGAAAACTTGAGTATACCGCACGGTTCTTTGCTCCTCCTCGATCAGGTCGTCGGCGCATTTATACGAGCAGTCAAATCACAAGGCCCCGCCTTCCAGTTGTAATGAGCCGTCAAATCACAAAGGCCCTCGCCTCTCGTGAAACCGACCAAGCTAGACTGCCCCGCCCTCTAGCCTTTTAAAAATGTATACTTTTGTACAGCAGTAGTATCGATGGATTGCGCCATGGAGCAAAACTTGAAATTAAAAAAAGGTGGTACATATAGAGAGCGCTCATTGCCAAATTGTGCATATAGTACTATTAAAAAGGCTAGTCACAATAATGGTGTCCAGCACAACCCACCCCTCAAATAAAACTAAGAGGGTGCTTGGATACGTTTTAGTCCCATGACTAAAAGTAGTGGGACTAAAAGATGCTAGCCTCACCCATGCTTGGATCCAAATACTAAAAAGGCTAAAATCAAGTTAATGAGCATTTATTATCCTCCAAACCCTCCAATCCAGAACTCGCCTGTGTTAAAGGAGAGGAGTTAAATGAGTAGAGAGAGGACTAATCCACATTCTAGTAGGGGTCCCCTTGACAAACAAAATTTAGTCTCAAGACTAGTTTTAGCCCCTCTTTAGTCAGGGGTGGTTGGAACTTTAGCCTCTTAAAGAGACTATTTTTAGTCAGACTAAAATAAGTCCCTTGGATCCAAGCACCCTCTAAGCATCCTGGAATTCTTTGACAAAACTAAGCACCCTGAAATTCTTTGAAAATTAAACTGCTGGCTATATGATGTTGGCCATATATATTGTACGTATATAATGTGAAGAAACGAGTGGTAGTACTATACCAACTAAAAGATGAAATGTAAGAAATACTAGTATGTACGTACTGAAGAGTTAAAGTAACGAGAAGAAACATAACATAGTTCTGCTGGGGGCTCAGCACAACACACCCCTCAAATTAAATTAAGCACACCTGAAATTAAACTTTGCAACTATTCCGGTAGACACTGCATTAGAACCACCATGAACAACGACACTGCCACCTTACTCGGAGTCGTCGTCCACGTCCTCGACTTCGTCCTTGTCCCTCTTCCTCTTGGCTGATACTTCTTTGCTTGAACCGCACACTTGGCTGTTGCTCTTCATCCAACCCTTGTAGATATTGAAGCAAAGGTAGCCATACATTGCAGCGTAGTGGATGTGGTCTATATCTAGTACATTCCGCTGCCATGCATGACGATGAAACGTGTATGGAGGTTTGTCCAGTTTACCGTACGAAGGATGAACCATGGCTCCTGCCAGGGTCACCATTGAAGGCTGACGAGAGGACACCAGCCGATTCTTCTGGAGGTCGAAGGTGTTGCCTACAACGAGGCCTATCCGACGCAGGACTTCTTTGTCATTACCAAAGTATACAGTAACGAATTTGACTAGGTTGCTCTCGAGGAAGTCCTTAAAATCCTGGCACTCAACGTCGGCATGGCAAATGTGGTAGACCAAGCATAAGTCATGCACGCAAACCTGGATCACGACGGGCTTCTTCCTCTCTTCGTCCTTTAGATACTTCTCTCGTCCCAGGACTGTGGTGTACTCAACATCTAGCCCAGCGACCCACTCATCATCTGAGTCTTCGAACATGCGTCTGAAGCGAGAAAGGCATCCTTTCACCGTCGCGGAAGAACGGGTGTAGATGATGTCGAACTCATCGCTGGTGATGGTTCTAACCTTGTACTCACCGCCGATCATGGAGATTTGGGACGCCATGGATTTGGGACGAGGGTTAGGATTAGTGGAACTTCCGTAATGTTAATGGACGGGACGACTAGGAGCGAACCGCCGTAGTATTGAAGGACGTGCGGGGACGAGTAGGAGCGAACTGCCAGCGTGCGAACGGCAGGGTAGTGGCTTTCCAATCTCCCTTGATACGGGCTTCTGAGAGCCCTTGGATCTGAGATCAAACGGTTGCATGGCGTGATTCTAGACCTATGGGTGAATATCCTATCCTGGAGGGTTATTCTGCAAATTTTCAGCAACTTAGCATGCGACCGTTTGATCTCAAATCCAAGGGCTGCCAGCAGCCCGTATCATGGTCGCGCCTACCACGACCGTCGCGTCGCTCGCGCAATCGCGCCCTTGGAGATTTAACACGGTGTGTTAGGCTATCCGATGTTGGCATGTCATACATAGTCATCACTTAGTCAATCATACTACAACAAGGTTGGCTATAAGGTTGGCTGTAAGTGTATTTTTTTACTCCTCTCTATCTCTTTCTTCGTACTCCCTCCGTCCCATAATATAAGAATGATTTTGACACTAGTGTAGTGCCAAAAACGTTCTTATATTATGGGACACAGGGAGTTCTAGTATTTATTGCATTTGCCAAGGAGTGACCTCTTCCAATGAAATGGTGTTGCTAAGTTTGCTTCATTTAATTAGCTATAGACTCAAAATTGTCTTTTCACCTAGGTACACGCGCTTAGCACTGTTTCTTCCTTGGGTCACCAAACTAGTCTCTCTCTTCTTGATTAACTTGCCACATCAGACTTACATGGCATTTTTGCATATGTGGAGGAAAGAGAGGCATGGAAAAAGTGGAGAAGTGGGCTCTCATGCAAGAGCCAGCCTCTACTACATGGTGGAGCATTGGGAGAGGCACCTGTATGGAGGTGGTTAGGAATCGGGAGACTCACGCCGGTCGTAGCGCCATAGTTAAAATGATAATGGCAACTCATATCACGGGGCCCCACCTGTCCAGCAGTAAATCGCTGTCAAATCACACAGCCCAACGTTTGCAGCAGCCTACTCCCTCGTCTTCTCGTGTCTCTGTCGAACCGACTAGGCGGAACTGCCCCGCCGCCTACCGCACAGGAAAAGCCCCGCCCTCGACTTTTAAATAGTATACAGTATACTAATTTTGTATCCATGGATTGCGCCCGCGCCATGGAGCAAAGCATCTAGAAAACGGCGGTACACATGTATGGAGTATACAGCACGCCCATCGCGTTCGCGTCGCACCCCAGACGGTCGGTCGGTCTGGCATGCTGCTCTCCGAATGGAACGCGTGTCATATTGCTTTTGCACACACATGTGGGACGACAATTGAGAACCGACCATCGGCACACTCCCCGGCCCCGCAAGTCGGGTGACTTAATAAAAGAGGGAGACGAGCGATAGTACTAGAGAAGTGTTGTAGTACGTTGGTGGCTGGACGATCCCTACAAGACACGGAAGATCAGCTCATCCATGCATGTGACCAGACTCCAGCAGACACGCCTGGATTGGCTATCGTCTACATATCGTGCAGGCTGTGTTGTACATGGCTGTAGTTGTGGTGAGAAATCTAAAAAAAGGTTTCTTGTCATCTCGCAAAATTAGGTGTCATGTGCTTCGGATCACTGCGAGGGTTAAACAGCGACAACTGAGTTGGGCTAGTCATTGGGGGCACATGCACGAACAGTGACTACTCGGGTGCCATCTAGGTCAAGCCGGCTATGTTAATTAGGACATCTATCGAAGAACCCCTTTTCTACGAGTTTATCTTTAATTTGAGCTTTGTTCCTCGTCTAGTTTGTCCGTCGGGATTCATGTTGTCTCCTTTGGGCAGTGAGGTTATGATTTCTTCTCATGTGGCATTTTTTTGTGTTATATGTTATAATCCGGCGCTTCAGATCAAAATGATGACAACTGCGCCTCCGGGCCACATGCATGAAGACTTCTCGACAGTCATTGACGAGGTCAAGCCAGCTCCGGTAGACAAAAGAAAACTAGTACTACTCCACTATATAGGCAGGAGCCTCCGCGCTTGCTTGCTAGTGTTGCTCTCTTCACACTGTCTCGGCCTCTCCAGATCTAAACACGACAGCGGTGGCCACACACTCTCTCTCTCTCTCTCTCTCTGCTCACCGCTGGTCATAGATCCAGCCGGATCCTCTCCGCCGGGGAAGGTGAGAAGGTGCAACGTTCACGTGGTCGTCCTTGGCGACGGCTCTTACCCACTGCTGGGCGGTCCCGATCAGCCTGCCTTACCATTCTCTCCCAAGCACCGCTGGCGAGGGAGGGCCTCCGACCCCTTCTTCCTCGCTGCCATAGTGTGGGCAGATCCGTCCTCCCACCGCCCACCTAGCGACATCCTGGCGACCATCAGGTATAACTTCCTTCGAAACCGGCCTTGCTCTACTTCCCAAGCTCCTGACGTCGCTGCATTTTTATCTTTTACTATTTCTCAGGCCCCCTCGTAGATAGGATCGATCGGCTGTTCGAAAACCACCTAATTTTTTACGTTTAAGAGGTAAAACTAGTTCATGCACTCGAATCTAGTACTACTTGGTTCAAACAAGGAAGAAAGGGGGTGGGGGTGGGGGAGGATTTGTTACCTAAATCTAGGACTTGGTCGAAAGAGGAAATAATGGGGGTGAAAAGTAGCAGAGACTGGCTATCCAACTGGTCTCTAGATCTAATAGGGAAATAAAGGGAAACGCACTACAAACTCAATATAAACCCGATCTATTGGTTGAAAAAGGAAAGAAAGTGGGGACTGGGGGACAAGTCAACAGAGTAAGTCCATCACTAGATTTGCTAGCCTCACACAGTATAAGGTGGCTATACCGAACAAAAATGGGACCAACCCAGATATCCTGTTCTGATGTTTGTTGCCCCGAGCCACTCTTATGTAATGCCACTGGTAAAATGTAGCAGTCAAACTGTTAAAAGTAAGGACATGTTAAACCAATGTTGTTTTCAATGTAATGCCTCCAGTAATATGAATCAATGGCACTTCTTTACATGTCCTGCTAAAATTTCCCATTAAGATAAGTTGGTTCTTTTGATTAGAAATGCAACTGTCCTGGTCCGCCTACTCTCCCGTGCCCAAAGTAATGTCGTATTTAACGGTTGTCATAGTTAATCCTAATGCCCACACTAATATCTAGCAATGCCAGTGCTTTAGAAATTGCTACTGTCCTTGTAGGATTGCCATTCAGATAAGGAACATGCTTCTTTTCATTTGATGCATGTTTCATCACTTGTTAGTCACCCTCCTTTCCACCTTTTTTGTGCAAACAGAGATATACATTTCATGCTCGATCTTAGTTGAACTGCACAAATGATATCCAAATTATAGTTGAGCATTCCAGGAGCTTCACAACCAACCTTGATGTTTCTCAATTTTATTGCAACTAATGAAGAAGAAGCTCTGTGGGTTTCGTTTTCAGATGGAAATGGAACCGGGGCTGGAGCCCTTTTCTTAAAAAATTTGAAGAAGCTGCTAGCTCACGGGACATTGCTTCATTTTAGGTGAACTGCACCAAAAGGTCCCATGAATTGAATCATCCATGTTGGTGACCAAAAGAGCCAGCTTCAGCATCCCAGTCTAAGCACCCCCGGCCTCCATCCTCGCGACGCACGGTACACCTCGTTTGCCACCTGCTGGACCCTAGTGTCACTGATAAAATGAAGTAATAATACAGTTAAAATAGAGCGAGTGTCATCTCTTTCATTTCATTTCCAATGTAGATAAAGAAAGTGCTTCTCTTTGTTAATGTATGTTTCATCAACTAGTCCCATTGTTAATGTTTAAGCGTTTCTGCAAACTGGGGTGCTTAATTTTAGTTGATATGTACAAAAATAGAGATTTGAATGTCTCAAGGCGCCTCCTTGTACTACCACTGTACACTGATGTTCATCACTGGCAGAAGGTGTATCTGGGAGACTTGGGACGATGTCCAGTATGAGGCATACCGTATGAGGTGTCGCAGGGCCCATCTCGCCCTCGCAGCATGGCATACTATGATACTATCGCAATATTTTCTTCTATTTATTTTGTGTGTTTCATCAACTAGTGCCACTATAATGTAATCACGCTTTTTCATTATCTGTGCAAACAGGGTTTTTCAGCTGCATTTTGGTGGAACTGCACAAATGTACGTATGGAACCGGCATATATGCAGAGTGCGAGGTGTGCCAAGTAAAAATTACCGACACCAACCATGCTGCATGCACGCATTGGCATCCACCACCACCAGTGGGATGTGTGGCACTCTCTGTGGACGGATCTTTCTCGGCAGCAAATAATCTAACCAAATACTAGTAGCTTATATTGGCAGTTTTCTAGGGAGTACTCTTTTTTGAAAGAAGCATGCACCAATCTATTTTTCTTTATTTGTACACTGTGTCACAACTTTGACCCAAAGGTCCAGAGCTATTTTAGGGTGATTGGCGTAGTACTCGGAGACTGATTGTAAGCATGATTTTCATTAGCTGTCACACTGATTGTAAGCATGAGCAGGTGGAAGATTAGGTTAGTGTGAATCTTACCTTAAACCCTACCGCCGTCATTGAAACGAGGCGAGCGTCGAGGGAACCGTGGAGAACGGCGGGGAAGCGACGTCGCGCCATCCGGCCTCCTCTTGTGGTGGGAGAACGAATACTCCTGTGCCTCTGGCTGGCTCTGCACCTTCACGAACGGCACACCATACTCGATCGATTCGTTATCCTCTTGGTGCTCGACCTTCGACCTATACGCCCTCCACCTCCGCCTTACTGTCGCCTCGGGCGAATGTGTCTGCTCCATCGCCCAGAGGAGATACTCGATGAACTCGGAGGACTATGGTGTGACTGCCGCCGAGGAGTACATGTACATCGCCGTCGTCTTGCCCTTTCGCATACATTGCCACATGGCCCGCACCGTCCTCGAAATCTCCCACTCATTGTCAAACCAACTAAGGATCTCCTTCAACCTGGCTAACTTTGCCTGGTCGCCGCCGGCGATCTGCCTGATTCGCTGCTACATCCTCTCCATAGACGCCCTTCTGAGTGGTCCGGTGCTAGCTTTGGAAGATGGGAGGAGAGACGGTGGTCTTGTAATAGAGAAGAGGGAGAGGCGAGACGGTGGTTTTGGAATGGAGATGATGGAGAGGAGAGGAGGTGGTTTTGCAATGGAGAAGATCAGAAGAGGGAGAGGCGAGTCGGTGGTTTTGGAATGGAGATGATGGAGAGGAGAGGAGGTGGTTTTGCAATGGAGAAGATCAGAAGAGGGAGAGGCGAGACGGTTGTTTTGGAATGGAGATGATGGAGAGGAGAGGAGGTGGTTTTGCAATGCAGAAGAGGGAGAGGAGCGTGCGACAGCGATTTAGGATTGGACGAGAGGGCCGACGCGCTGTGACTGGATCAAAATCAAAATCAATTTAACCTTCAATTAAGAAAGCGACCCTACATTAACTAGTCTCCCTTTTATTCTGGGTCATAATTGACCATGATTTTCGCACATAAAATATATGTTATACGTTGCAAAAATAAGATAATTTGAAAGTACATTAAGATACGAACCAAACGATACAATTTTTGGTGACATGCATTCACATTTTGCTTGTCAAATACAGTACGTGGTCAAACTTTGACCCAAAATACGCAAAACAACAAAAAAATACTTCCAAGACGAGCGCCGCTCTTCCGCTCTTCAACTCTTAAACCACCGTCGCTCCTCTCCTGTTCCAATCTAAATGCAGCGCCGCTCCTCTCCTCTTCCATTTCAAAACCACAGCCCGTCCTCTCCTGTTCCAGTCCAAAACCAGCGTTGCTCCTCTCCCGTTCTAATCTAAAACCAGCGCTGCTCCTCTCCTCTTCCATTCAAAAACCACCGTCGGCGAGTGAAGGTGCTGTGGAGAAGTAGATCAATGGAGGAGTACAACCGATACGTGAGGATCGCAGACGGCGACCCTGTGAAGCTAGCTAGGATGTTGGAGATACAGTCTTGGTTTGACAACAAGGACCAACTAGCGGCGACGGCGACATCCATGGCCAAATATCTGCAACAGAGCGAAAAGGCGGTGATACTCCCGGAGGGAGTCGCGCCGGAGTAATATCTGCAACTAGCTGCTCCTCTGGGCCATGGAGCAAACAGATTCACCGAATCCGATCGTGAGGGAGCGGTGGTGGGAGTATCGATCCCAGATGGAGCATCCACCAGAGATTGAAGGATCGAGCATCTACAGGGTGCCGTTTGTGAGGGTGTCCTGCCAGAGCAAGCCGGTGGAGTGTTCTTCGACCGAACGCAACTGCAAGAGGAGAAAAGCAGTTGGCCCAAGGATGCTTCCCCGCCATCGTCTACCTCACCGTTCACATCGTCTCACGGGGCGGCTGTCTGCCGCCGAGGAATAGGAGGGGGCTGCCCCCCCTAGCCCAATAGTCGGGCAGGTTGTGAATTGTCAGGAGGAGCTTAGGGTTGTCAGTATTTGCAGGTTGTGAATTGTGTTTTGTGTTGTGTATTTTGATAGTACTTTCAGATATGAATGTCTTTTGAATTTCAGATTTGCAGTATTGAGCATATGAAGTATTTTATGAATTCTAGAGATCTATTTTTAGCACTTAAAAAAATGTAGTTTCATAGGAGTATAAAAGTGCAGACAATGTGATTCTCAGAGAAGAAACTGCAAGTTTCAGTTTTAGATAAGAAATTGCAAGTTCAGTTTCAGATAAGAAACTGCAACTTTCAGAGGCAGAGCATTTATATTAACACGGCCTTTTCAAACAGGGTTAACATCATGTTGGAAGTTTTATTCATGGTCAAAAATGGAACTAGCAGCCAGTTAACATCATGCTGATCAACATTCATGCATAGCACATCTTCATATGATATACAGTCAAAATGCCCACACAATGTCGAGTGTGCGAAACACAGAGAAAACGAGGGACAAAGTTTTGGCAAGTGTTGGACGTGGTTTTGGGCTGCCCTGGCTAGGCTTTCATTTTTAACATGCGCAGCCCACGACCTCGGATGGGAGGTCCATAGGCATGTTTGTATTTTCTTAGGGCCGTCATGTATCGACCGGCCTATGGACCTCCCATCCGAGGTTTTATTTTTGGCAGACCAAATTTATGTATTTTTTGAAGAAAACGCAGAGGTCTGTTCTATTTTTCTATATAAGAATAGGAACGCCAGGTCCAACTTATGTTTCCCTTCTAACTATATTATATATATTTAAATTATTTTATATGTTATTATATATTATTTTTATTGTCATCATATATTTAACAGATACTTACATATGTAAGAAAACAATATCCCACATCTTATTAACTTATAAAAATAATTTCTTAACAAATAAAATCATGGATTGTTTTGGCACGAAAATCCTAGTGATTGTGTACAAAAGCTTGGTAAGATTGAACGACGAATGTAATAATATCACTTATTATTTAAATATATTTATAACAAAATGCTCAGCCCCTTTTTATTTTTTGATAACATTGCTGGCCCAACCCAACATTATAATTAGAATCAGCCCAGCAAAATCGTGTATTTCGAGAAAGTGCAAATGGCCTGCAATTTTTTAGGAAATAAAATAAATGGGCCGCATGGACGCTACATTATTTGTTCAACCAGCCCAGCTAATGGTTGTAATTCCAAAAAAAGATCAAATTGACTGTAAATTCTACTGCACAAAAAAAAGACTGTAATTTCTGAAAAAATTGGTTGAATACGTGCCACATTTTTGGAGGCTGAAATGTGGGCCAATAGGTCGAAGCCAACGCAAGTCATTGTCAATTTAGTCAACAAATGATTCTGACATGTTAGCCATTGGATTTACATCCAACGACCGGCATCCATCTTCAATCTCTCGTCTTCTTCCTCCAGCGCCGCCGGGACCACCTCCCGCCTCCTGCTGCTAGCAGCTCTGCTTAGCACACTTCGCTATGAAGCACTACTCCACCGTTGGCCAGGCCATCCCTCCACCCCTCCACACCTCCTGTTCTTCTCCACCGACTGCCGAACCACACCGCACTAGAACCAGTTAACTCTCGTACACCTCTCCGTCTGCGACTCTACTCCTGGTCTTCCCATCTCCGGCTCGTTGCTGTCCGGGGCCTCGCCGTCATCCACCACCTTGGATGCGTTGGCGCGGCTTGGTCAACGTGGTCAACGAACGACACCATCGGAAGTACACTGTGCGTGGAGAGGCTGACAGCTGGGTCCACGGCCGCACACAAGGAAATGCCTCCTTATTATGCGCAAAATAATGATTCCTCCACCTGACATCTGGGACCCACCAGAAGGGCCTCTGTATTTCGCGAAAATAACGTGCCCCCCGCTGCCATGTCGGACCCACCAGCTATCTTGGCACGCAAGGAAGTGCCTCCTTATTACGCACAAAAAAATGAATACTCCCCCTGCCAGCTGGAACCCAGCATAGTGGGAGGCTGACTTGTGGGCCTACCAAGTTGACGGGGACAGAGGGCTTTGTCAACTTAGTCAATATGAACGATTCTAGCTCTTGTTACTGTACGATGTTCATCCAACGGCCGTAGTGCTTCTTCAACCTCTGGTCTTCTTGCTCCAGCCGCCCAAACCAGCGCCGGTCGTGCCGCGTGCTCCTGCCTCCCGTGGCCAGCTGTGATGCCGCGGAGGCCTCACCGCCCCCTACTATTCACCCATACCCCCTGTTATTCTGCGGCGACAACAGCCTCACACCGCAGCCGAACCAGTGCACCCTCGTACTCCTCTTCGCGTGGGCATCCACTGATGCGTCTTCCCCGACTCCGAGTCGTCCCCTTCCTAGTCCTCGCCGTCGTCCACCGCCGTGGTGCTCTCAGCGCGGCGTGGTCAACGTGGTCAAGGAACGACTTCCTTCGGACGTGGACTGTACGTGGAGAGGCTGACAGCTGGGTCCACGGCCGCAGCAAGGAAGTGCCTCCTTATTACGCGCAAAATAATGATTCCTCCACCTGACAGCGGGGACCCACCGGACGGGCCACCGTATTTCGCGAAAAAATGTTTCCCCCTGACTGCTGGGACCCACCAGCTACATCTTCGCACGCAAGGAAGTGCGTCCGGGCAAAAAAAACGATTCGCCCCTTGACTGCTGGGACCCACCAGCTACATCTTCGCACGCAAGGAAGTGCGTCCGAGCAAAAAAAAACGATTCGCCCCCCTGACTGCTGGGACCCACCAGCTACATCTTCGCACGCAAGGAAGTGCCTGACAGTCGGGACCCACCTGGTCGAAGCGTACGTAGCGTTGTCATTCTGGTCGCGAACGTGTACGTACGTATATACTGGTGGATGTAGAGGCACGCACGTGTCGTAGTAGAGGCGCGCACGTAGCATGTACACGTACGTACAGCGGCCAGGGTGCAAGAAAGAAAATACGGCCACGTATGTGTACATACGGGCGGGGTCTCGAACGCCTACTCGCGCATACATACGGAGAGGGCTCGTTGACATGGCTGGGTCGGAACAGAGAAACAACGTCGTCGTCGTGTTCATGGGGAGGCAACAGAATGACTCGTGTTCATGGGGAGGCAACGGAATGTGTCGTGTTCATCGGGAGGCAACGGAACGCGTGGGAGCCAACCGGCTGGGTCAGAACGGAATGCATGGTCGTGTTCATCGGGAGGGCTTGGACGGAACATGCAATGGAAACGAGGCCTGGCGTACCGCAGAACGGAGGAAACGGCCTTGTGTTCGAGCGGCCACGTTCGAAACGGGATCCTGTTCATCGGGAGGGGTTTGGCGTACCGCAAAACGGAGGAAACGGACCTCCTACGGTCGAAACGGGGGTCCTGTTGATCGGGAGGGGTGTGGCGTACCGCAAAACGGACGAAACAGACCTCCTACGGTCGAAACGGGGGTCCTGTTGATCGGGAGGTGTGTGGCGTACCGCAAAACGGACGAAACAGACCTCCTACGGTCGAAACGGGGTCCTGTTCATCGGGAGGGGCTGTGGCGTACTACAAAACGGGACTCCACGGGATACTGTTCATCTCCACCGTCGACCTCCTCCAGCCTCCACGGGCTACCGTCGACCTCCTCCAGCCTCCACGGGCTCCTGTTCATCCAGCCTCCACCGCGCGCTACTCCACCGGCTACTGTTCAACCACCCCTCCACGGGCACCCCTCCACCGTCTAATGTTCATCCAGCCCTCCACACCACGGGGTCCTGGTCAACCACCCCTCCACGCGCAGCCCTCCACCGTCTACTATTCATCCAGCCCTCCACCACACCACGGGGTCCTGTTCATCCAGAGGCAACGCCACCGCTCACTGTTCATCCACCCCCCCCACCCGCAACACTCACTATTCATCCAATCGATCGGCTTCAGTTAGCAGCAGTAGCGAACGAATCACTCGATCGGGTTCAGTTAACAGCCATCGATCGATCGCTTGGGTTCAGTAACGCGTAGCCTGCAGTGCAATCGCTCGGGTTCAGTTAGAGCCCAACGCCTCGCTCGGGTTTAGTTAGAGCCAATGCCACGCACACACACGCGTACGTGTACGAGAGAAACGCGCATCGCTCGGCCCCCTACCTCCCACCGTAACCGGGAACTCCCCGAAATTTTCCTCCCACTCGCTTCTACCATGGTTTTTTCCGTCATGGACGGCCCAAAGAATGTCATACCGCTGCGTCTCCGGCCCGGCCAGGACAAAAAGCCCATTTTCTGTCATGATTTTTTGTCATAGAAGTAGGAGCCCACCACATCTATGATGATACCGGGTTTTGTCACAATTATCGACATAGAAGTGTCATATGTACGACAGAATTTTGTCACAATTATCGGCCCAAAATGTCACGGATGTGTCTTTTTTTGTAGTGATCTGAATGCTCCAGGGACTTCTGCAGTCCTTTCGCTTCTTGTCGCAGCGCAGTTGATTGATGTCTTTCAGCTTGTAGTTGAGACTCAAGAAACCGAACTGATTCAGACAGTGAGTTTGAATAGCTTGTGCAAGCGGTAGTGGCCAGTAACTCGAACACTAAACTAAGACAGGACTTTGGGGTTGGCTCACTGTCATCGAGATAGTCTTCCTTAGCAGTTTTATCAGATTTTTTCGACACCAACAAGGATGTGTCACTATCCTGAACCTTGTCTCCATTGCTTCCTTTACCATTGCTTAATAAGGCACTCTTTCCCAATATTCTGTCAGCATTCTAAAAGAAGAAACAAGCAGACACATAACAGGTTTAGCATGTACTAGTATATGAAACTCATTTCGATGAACCAGTTCATTAGTAAGGTGGCAGGATTAAACGACCAAGTCTTCTATTGCCAAGTACTAGTACATAATAAAAGCATCAAACAAACATATATCTATGTCCTATGGTCACTGCATTGTCTTGCCAAATCAAAATAGAGACACGGTTCAAATCATATCAGTTCAAGACAAAGCAGCAGTGAAAGAATACAAAGCGTGGGAAACTACACAGCACAACAAGATTTCAGATGGGTACCACGGGTCTACATGTACAACAACACTATTTGCTCTGTTGTGATGCTAGTAATGTGCATGATATGAGAAGTCAACTGTATACACAATTGAAATTGAAATCAACAGAGCTATTGATAAGAGCAAGACTGTTAAAGAAACATGTGTGAACATACCTGTTGTGCCATTGGAGTTTCGATTGCATCCTTCAATTTAAAAATAAGTTTGTATGAGTAAATACAGCGATACAAGAGCAAAGCAGTATGCACGATAGCAATCATAGTTAAAAAAGGCGTGCCTAAGCGAGCGCTTAAGCGCGCCTAGGCTCTAGACGTTGGCAAAACGCATTGCGCATAACTATGCTTAATCTGTGCATAACTGCGCATAAGCATGCGCTTTGGTCAGTAAAGTGCAAGGCGGTGGAAAAACGCAGAATTAACGCCTAGCGCTTTTTGGAACTATGATAGCAATGGAATCTTAAATTAGAACAGTTGTTCTTCAGGTTTAGGCACTTGTTTTACATGAACAGAGTACAGTAAGACGCAAGAATATAGTACTTAAAAATAGAAAATGAGCTCATAGACCTTACCACATTCTTCGTTCGGGACCAGTACAGAACAAGGCGTTCCCAGTCATCGTCCAGTAAATGTGTCTCAGGAGAACGTAAGGGAATTTGATGAGTTTCTTTGCCGGTGAAGTACATTTTCTTCAGGTAATTCCGATACTGCCACCAAGCATTCTTGAAGATAGCAGAGGTATTAGCATAGGTTACCTCATCCTGAGTTTCCAAATCGGTCCGTCTCTATAGAGAAAAATGGGAAATTTTGTTGTATTATAACCATTATGGAGGTAGGATGTATGGGACAAAGCAAAGTAATTGCCATGAATAACATTACTTACACATAACTCCTGGACAAACACCTACAACAGGCATTTTCCTTCATCTTCAGTATAATATTTCCAAGATGGGAAGATACACACATACGATTTAACAACATCAAATGCGATAGATGCTAAACTACGACTAGCTGGTTGTGCTTCCTCCACAGGAATAGGTGTACTAACTGGTGGAGTTGGGGTTCTCCGTGGTATTACTGGCCCTTTGGGCACTGGAGCTGCCTTACTAATTGCTCTTGTTTGGGAGCTCTGTGGTGGAGATGGTGCTGTGTCAACAGGAACTGGGTTACTATCTGCTGGGGTTGGGGTTAGATTGGGTGAATCTGGTTCTCTGTCCATCGCAGTAGGGGTACAATCTACGAGAGTTTGGGTTATGTGTGGTAGGGCTGGTTCTCGTGCATGTACAACCGGGGTGCTATCTCCACCAAGAGGTAGCACTGTTTTATTTGAAGACCGTGTTTTTAGTCTGCTAGATGCTGGCATGACCCGCTCCAATTCAAATGGCTGATAAATAGGAAACATAGTTGAATGTACAGACATTGTATGAGAGACAGATGCAATATATAGTGTGGAAAAAAGAGGACATGAAATAGTTGACATGTATATTGTTTAACTAAAACGGATAGCATGACATAATTTCACATATATGATGTCTATCTTAACTAGATAGCATAGCATAACATAATTCAAAGATATGATGAATAACTAAAACACCGTGCCAAGTTAGAGCATACACCTCGGTGGGGGAATAGGACTGGTCATCTGTCTCTGAATCCATCTCTGAGGAGCTATCGGGGCCCAACAAGAGATCTGCTTCGACAGGTAGCACTGTCTGCTCTGAAGGCCTTGTTTTCACTCCAGATTTTTCAATCTCCCACCCAAATGGCTGATTCACAGGAAGAGTAGTTTAATGTACAAGCATTGTTAACAAATGGAAATGTAATGAAGAAAAGGATGGGCAAGATATCATTCAAATATATGATGCCTGGTTAAACAGGATGGCGTTGCACATTTCACATATATTATGGCTGGCTAAAAGACATGAGACTGCATAATTACCATATATGATATAGACTAAACAGGTGGCGACAGAACATGTCTAAACTAAGCAGATGACCTATATGATGTCAGAAGTAGGCACTGCAAGGCAACATATGCATGATATGACTAACATCATCATGCCAAGGTAGAGAAAACACCTTGGGGGGTAAATAGCAGTGGTCAGCGGCGTCTGAATCCGCCTCAGAACAGATATCTTCCTCTAGATTACAATCTGGAGAGGGGTGGGGAGGGTTTGCCATTGAACCCACCATGGAGTGATGTCTGCATGATATTGTATTGCCGCGCAAAACTCTTCTCTTTTTCTCTACATGTTCAGCATGACTGTGTACAATATCTGACATGCATACGAAAAAAATATGGTGAGATTATGTAAGGAGAGCATGCAGAAATTTAGAGTGATGGTAACAACCAGTGGATGGATCCAAAAATAATGATAGCAGGCTGATGATTGCTTTAATTTAATAAAAAGACAGATGATGATTGCTTTACTATTTGTTTCCCACCCAAGATGAACAACATATGCATACCATAGGTGAACCAGATATTAGACAGAGATACTATTCATTGCTTCCTCGATATGTGCCCCACAACTAATTTAGAACTCAAGTTTGAACATTAATTTGGACCTGACTTGGAGTCCAAGAGGTGAACAGGAGGATAAAGTAGAAGGTAATTTTAAGCAATGCATAACATAAGCAGAATCAAAAGAGTGCGACCTCTCTTGTGGACCCATGTACTCCTCAGGTTCATCTGCTGAGTCGATGATGGTGATGTCGTTGCGGTGGGTGCCAGCGGCAGGAAAGTAGATCTGAGGCGGCGAAAGACGGTCAGGAGTCGTGATGTCTGGTTTGGTGGATGTTTCTGTCGATGGAGCAGCTCAGGTGAGGTGGACGACGTCGCGGCAGGAACAGGACAAACCACACAAAGTTCCCTTTGACACCTACCTGTAACTAAAGTAATTCTGTAAGGGCTCATTTGGCTTGCATGATTCTAACAACGCAGGGATAGGAAAAACACCGGAATAGGGTAGGAATGCACATGGTAAACAGAGCATTTGTAAACACATGATTTCTATCAACTTGGGTGTTTGGTCTACAGGAATTGGAAGGGCAGAGGAATGCAAAGAAACATGGGCTAAATAAAGTGAAACCATATGAAAGCGTGTACAGTTAGAATGTTATTCTGCCACTAATGCATTTGGTCTTGTTTTCATGCATAGGATTTCGAAAAGTAGGTCCAAGTGGATGTTTTGCTTCATTCCTTTCAACAAAATGCATGAATAATTGAATAGTAGAGTGCCATTGGAAAATTCCCTATTGCTATGTTTTTCCGTCGAACCAAAATAGCACTAATGGATCGATATGAATGTATAGTAATAAGTGATGCAACAAGTGTACAACCTCTTTGCCGTAGCCGTGTCGACCTCAGCATTATTGGGTTGGTCGCTGAAGAAGTTGAGGCAGAGGTGGTTGTCGGAGGTGTGGAGTAAGATCTGAGGAATCTGTAGACGGCGTCCAGGGCACTGCTCTGTTGTGATGGATCGTTCTGTCGTTGGAGCAGCTCCGGTGAGCCGTAAGACGTCAAGGCTGAAGCAGCACAAGACAGACATCGTCAATCTCAAGTGGGATTCTAATAGCATCTCCAACAGATGATGTAAAATAGATGTAAAATTTACATCACCAAAAACCACCTGACTACAACAGATGAGGTAAAAACTGTTGACTCTGAACTTAATTGTCGAAACTAAAATTTACTGTGGAATCTGAATGTTACTGTCGAAACTGAACGCAATGGTAGCAGAGAGGCACTTGACATGTAGTTTAGGGAGGGTCTGCAGTTCATCTTCATCCTGCACCCCGCTGAGCCGCCAGCCACCACTGGCCGAACCGCCGGCCCCAGCGTCGCCTCGCCGCCCCGAAACAACTCCCCACCGCCGGTCCGCCGCCGCCCCAGCCAGCCCTATAGGCCCCCCGCCCCCCACCGTGAACCCTAAGATAGATAGTGGGGTACCTCTCCGGCGAGCCCCCATCCCCGCTGCGTGTGGTTCTTCCTTAACTCCGGCGAGCCCCCCCCCCCCAACCCCTGAAAATCGACTGACCCAAAAGTCGATTCACTCGACTGAGGTGTAGCTAAATTGGAGCAGAGCAGCAGCACGAGCGAGGGGGAGAGCAGCAGCAGCGCTAGCGAGTGAGCGAGAGCCGGAGCAGCAGCAGCTGGGCGAGCAAGCGATCGAGCGAGAGCCAGAGCAGCAGCAGCGCGAGCGAGCGAGAGCCAGAGCAGCAGCAGATCCGGCTAGTATGGCCGCCGCCGCCGAAGGGGCCTCGCACTGGGGGAGAGCCGCTGTGGAGATGTAGCCCGCGTCGCCGGCTTCAAGGTAGCGGCTCCATGGGGGTGCGGGATGGAGCACCGTCGGTGCCGGGAGGTCGAGCTAAGGATAAGGTGCGATGCGATGAGTGTACAACCTCTTTGGTGGCGCCGAGTAGGCCTCGGCTTCGTCCGAGGAGTCGGTGAGGATCTTGCGGTTCCGGTGGAGCAGATTAAGGCGGCGCTGTGGGGATGGAGCAGCCGCGATCGTCGGAGCAGCTCCTTGGAGGTGGAGGACGGGGCGGCTGAACCGGCGGGACGACGAGATGGACGACATATCCTCATCTGGGGAGGTGGACGAGGGACGTCGATCTATTGCGGTGGACGATGTCGTCGGGGAAGAGGCTGCGGCTGGGCAGCGGTGAGGTGGCGGATAGAGAAGGATGGGCTTTCACGGCTGGAGCGGAGAGGTTATGGCGGCCTGGGATTTCGAATGGCAAAAAGGAGGCGATGGGAGGGGGTGAACCATGACTTAGGGACGCGCTTGTCAAAATGTAGGGTGTGTTACAAAAGTACCCCCCACCGATTTGAAGTAGCGGCCCTTTCGGCTCAGGGTTAGAAGGGGGATTTCGCGTGTCGGGATTTGGCAGCTGGAGGGAGTTTTCGCGCGCGTTGTAATTTCGGGATAGCAAGGCGCGCGTTGTGAAGGCGCCAGTTTTGGGAGCACGATATCTGAATTTTTGGGATATAACAAGGCGTGGGTTGAATTTTAGGGACAAGCCTAACGTGGAATTTTTTACTTGTACGTTCCAAATCAATTCACACTTCCCTAAACCAAAAAGAAAACGAAAAAAATAAAACTATTGACACCACACAAAGAGAGAGTCTTGCCCCGTTTTACTATAAAAATGCTATTCAAAGCTACTCCCTCCTTCCATCTATATAGGGCCTAATGCGTTTTTCGATGCTAACTTTGACCAAATATTAGAGCAATAATATATGACATGCAACTTACACAAAGCACACCGTTAAATTCGTCTGTGAAAGGTTCTTTCAATGATATAATTTTCACATTGTGCATGTCATGTACTATTAATCTTGTCAATAATCAAAGGAGGTCTTAAGAAACGCATTACGCCCTATATAGATGGAAGGAGGGAGTATGAATCCATGTTATGTCCAATTAAATTTTTTCGCTTGTTGTATAATGCATGTAACCTACTCATACCAACATTTTAATGCATTCCAAATGTCTATACTACCGCTGCAATTCGAACAGAATTTGAATTCGTTTCTCTATTTCAATAAGAATCTACAATCATGATTGTTGCCAACTTCAACCATCATTCGTGTATTACCTTAATAACACACCACATGATTACTATAGAGATAGATATGAACTATGTGTACTACATGAACTCGAATTCTATTTTTTGAATACACTTGATGTTAATTCCAAATAATAGTACATTTGATGTACTAACTATATATTCATAATCTAAACCATGTTCCATATGTGTACACCGTGTTTATCACACATAGTATAGTGCCCCGCCCACTACATTATGACAAGTATTTAGACCTGAGCTGCAAAAACCACACATTGGCCCAAATTATGATCAATGTTCTATATATTATACGTAGTACTAGCAAGATGCCCATGCGTTCCATAGAACATCAACATGATCAAGGGGAGGCCTAATTTGCAAATATGGAGAGGGGTATGGGTATCTTTTTTTCAAAATTGCCATAGATTCGTTCCTATCCGTCAGATATAAATTGGACGGCCTATATTGCAGGATGGCAGGCACACCATCATCAACAACTCCGTTTTTTTATAAGAGTAGAGATAAAATATATTATATGTAGTATAACATGTTCATAACCACACCATGTGTATCACCATTATATATATTCACACATGCGTCGGTTTAAAACACTATGATAAATTCTTCAAATATTCGAATTCGCTTTTTATAATGAAGTATGATCTCTATTCGTCTTTTACACCCACACAATACTCTGATCTTTGTAGCTAGCTAGCGCTAACTTTCTCTCGTGCATACACACGCCCGCATCCCTCTCACCCTCCCTCAGCATTCTCTAGCTCCATCGCGCAAATTCGTCTTTTCACTTTAGGTCGTTCACCCATGGTGTGTGTAGGCCCCCCAGCTTCTTCTTTACGGCACACATCGATCGATATGCCTCTCTAGCCAGGTGTGCCTAGCACAAAACACAAGCTTCCCCTCTTCTCTTATCATCGTCCATGCCTCACTCCCACCACTCTGTTCATCGATCTCGTACTCGCACACTCCTCCCCCCTCGATATAGTATGACTCTCGCACCACCTCCTAGATGCATCCCTCTTTCTCTATCCTTCTCCTCGTGCCTCATTTGCTTCTAACACACACATGCATGTATACCGATCGATCTCTCAACATATACCTAGGTCGACTTTTACTATTCCCCCCATCGATCGACGTACCTCACAAGTTATGTCTCTCCTTTCTCTGACAAAGGACGATTGATCTTCCTATGTAGTTATGTCTGCTTACCACAGCCATATCGCCCCCCCTCATCATTCATGCATGCCTCCTAACTCATCTCTCACATGCACATGCACAGATAGGCAGCCATCGCCTCTCTTATTGATATTGCAGGCGTGCCCTCCGGTTGTCTAGCAAGCCTATCCCACCATTTGTTAGAAGCAACTCCACTACCACCCCTCCAACACTCTAGCTCTGTCTCTCTCCCAACCTTATTCCTCTCCTACACATATGCATGGATGCCGATCGATCTCCCTTAATACATGAGGTAGATCGATCTCCCTTAATACATGAGGTAGGCCTCTCTCCTCCTCCACACATGTACCAGCCATTGTACCTCTATAGTTAATTAGGCCTCCCTCCCCCCCCCACCACACACCGATAGTCGAGCACTGTAGGCAGGTATCCATGCCACATAGACAAACTGCACCTGTCCCCTCTCACGTTTCAGTAGGCCAGCCACTCTATATCTTTGACGTGGGCACACACAAATTCGATGGCACTCTTTATCCATCATGCGTGCACACACACACACATCATCCCTCTCTTCGATTCTGTGGACACCTCAAGCTGATGATACCTCCACTCTCTTCTCGTGGATCGCCCCCTCTATACATATGATATATCTAGGACTCAATTTCACACACATTGCATATGTTACATTTTTTGATTGACCCCACCTACCCCAAAAAAAACTCTCACGAACCCACACACTATATCTCTCTATGTTTGTATCTCTCTCACACAACCCCACATAGGTGGTGTACGTATACAGGACGAGAATAAGTGCACCGTGCACGTACTCACGCTTCGTGCCCAGCCACACCCGCGCGGGTACACGGTGGAGCTCATTTCTGTACGAAATGGCAGCCCACGTGCTAATTTGAACGCGTGTAGCAGTTGTTTACCTACGGAGGTCGTGTACCATGCGTGCACGAAACAAAGTTTGACTTGATGCATTGGCGCGTTATTTTTCAATAAAGTTATATCGCTCGATGGCACGTACACAGTATATAAAACGATTTTTATGGAGAAAAAGGTAGTCCGCTCCACTATATACAATGGAGCCTTCCTGCCTGGTTTGTCTCTCTTCAGAGTATCTCACACAAGGCTGCGGTGGCCTCTCTCTCTCTCTCTCATCGTTGGTCACTGATCCGGCCGCATCCCGTCCGCCGGCGGAAAGGGAGGACGTGCATCGTTTCTCCGTTCGACGGCGCAGAGGCAGCACGTCCCGATCTGCGTTACACGTTGTTCTCTCTGACCAAGCTCCGGCGTGGTAGGGCCTACGCCACCTGCTCGCTGCCGCCGTATGGGCAGATTCCGCCCGCCACTGCTCACCTAGTTACATCCTGACGACCTCCAGGTATCCCCTCCGGCCTTGCTCCACTGCCCGTCTTCCCACGTCGCTGCATGTGGATCTTCCATAGTTCTTTCCCCAAAACGTAGCTCGTCCGGCATACTTTCCATATTGCAATCTCGTCCTCACACTATTTTAGACAAAAACAACCGTGTTGTTATCTTCCCTTAGGACAAGGAATATGCTTCTTTTTTGTCATCGCATGTGTCATCAACTGTTATTGGCCAGTAATTGTTTCCTTTCTACCTCTTTTTTGCAAACAGGGCTATCCATTTCACCTGGTTGCTATTGCGGCCTTTTGGTGAACTGCACAAATCACTTTTTTCTTAAGAGTGTTTTGTGCAGTTCTACCAAAATGTCACACGCGGAACGTCTCTTCATATCAGTGCGACTGCACAAAGGGAGATTGGTTTTGATCTATCCTCCTCATCCAACTCCAAGCCTAATCTTCTCCAACTAGTTAGTCTTAAGAGAGACTGCAAAAGTGACCGGCTTCTATTTGTGTGTTTATTGTTTCATCAGCAGTCCTCTGTTATCGTAATCACACTTAATATCTTTGGAACAGGGACGCTCAACTCTATTTTAGTGGAACTGCACAAAATGATCGGAATGTTGCATGCTCCAGACAGCTACTTGTTTTCCCAACATGCCTTGTTGATTTAGACAGAGCTGGGGGACGTTGCTGCCAATGGAATCATGGATCAATTTTAATTTAACACCTTCTCACAACTTTGTCTTCAGTTGTGATGTAAATATTAGCTCTGATTAGCAAGGAAGTTAGCTTTTTATTGTTTCCAAAAGAGCATCGATGGCAAGACACATGAAACAAAAGCTAAAAGCTCACACCATTGTACAATTTCATGTCGCTGGAAAATTATTTGTATAGTACGTCAATTATGTAAACAAATGCTAGAAGCTTGATAGCATTGCCAGAAGCCTCTTCAGCATCCGGGTCCATGTGCCATGCACAAAATTATACTCGTTCGTTCCTAAATATTTGTCTTTTTACAAATTTCAAATGGGCATATTTTAGAGTGTAGATTCACTCATTTTGCTTCGTATGTGCACTCCCTCCGTTCCTAAATATTTGTCTTTCTAGAGATTTCAACAAGTGACTACATACGGAGCAAAATGGGTGAATCTACACTCTAAAATATGTCTATATACATCTGTATGTAGTAGTCCATTTGAATCTCTAAAAAGACAAATATTTGAGTAGTCACTCGTTGAAATCTCTAGAAAGACAAATACTCCGGTGTATATTTAAGAACCGAGGGGTAGTGCACAGCCGCATGGGAGACTCAGACTGGTCGTTGCACCGCATTAGTAGTGAGTAATGAGCAATCAAATCATAAGCCCGACCTTTCCCACTGTAAGTTGCTCGGAAGAAGCAACCATCAATACGCTCTTCTTTGAATCCGCTCATACTACTCCATCTGTCACTGTTTATAGAGCGCGCTTCAGAAAAAGAGAAAATCTTTGGCACCAAGGCGACTAGCGATCGGCCTGAAAAATAGCATTGGTAGTTATAGCACGGCGTCTATTACAAGAGGAAATAATGCGTACACACATGCATGCAGTGCTTCCACCCCGGGTACACACATGCATGCACTTACTCCACTCCGTAGTACTACATCGAGAGAAAATTGTGGACTTGATTGCGGTTACCACGCCCTAATTAATTGAGCATTAAACCAAACGCGTCTAAAGTCTCTCTGGTGGTGGAAATGCTTTGAGAGAAATGCATCATAATGAAGCGTGCCCTGTAAACTGTGACGGTGGGAGGAGTACTATGAAGGTGCAAAACCAAGTACGCGTATGGCCAGTTGGTCAAGGCACCTCCTCTTGGCATATCACTGACATGTGGGACCGGAGTGTGAGCAAACCGATCTCAATTGACGGCAAAATGGCCAACCCACCGTTCCTTGAGAGAGACGAGGAGCGAGAACACGCAGACGGGCTCGCACGGAGGCCAAGATATATTCGAGCATGGTTGATCGATATCATCATTACATGTTGGGCTGCCGTTTGCCGCCCTTCTCTGGAATAAATGTGTACTTTATCGGAGATTAAAAAAATAAGAGTACAGAGACTCCACCATGCGGTTCTAGTAGTAGTACTACTCGTACTACTAAACCTTGCGCTTGGCTCTTCACCTCTTCGTGAAGTCGAACAATATTGGTACTCCGCATGTTCGGTACTACAGTGTATGCCTCTGGCAATCTGACAGCGAATGAACTGATGCATGTCCACCGCCTGGGCGAGGGTACGTTGCATTAGTCAAAAGGCGTAAGCGATCTTCACCTTGTCCTGCAAGCTTCTCCTCGTTCTGCGAGTTGACGGGACACACCAACAAGTAGTGCTAGTCCATACTCCCTCCTTTCCGGTTAATATGGCTTAATCTTTTTTGCAGATAAATGAGAGAGCTTTATTCATATATAAACATTCTTAGGACGATCAGCCAAGACACTGGTCACTAGGAAGCGAGGTACCCTGCAAAAAAAGAAGTAGGAAGCGAGGTGTTTCATCAAGCCAGCTCTCGGCCACATTCAAAGTGCAGCAAGCACGGTTCGCACGAAGATGCGCCGCAAGGTTTGCTGACCTGTTTACATGCTGAATAACAAAAAAGAGGAAATATTACCGAGCGCTCCTATTTGTAACAGGATATGAGCCAGAATTAAGCGAGAATTGTGGCGAGTGTTCCATGCAATCAACTTCCATTATCACATGCGAGAACCCTCGAAGAGAACCAAATGTGTTGAAGATTGCTTTATCACATTTTAAAAATATAATAAGAGTGCAGACGCTCCTCCATCCGGTTCCTAGTACTATTATACATACCTCTATAGTAGTAGTACTAGTACTAGTAAACTTTGCGCTTGGCTGTTCGCCTTTTCGGGAAGTAGAACAATAATAGTACTAGTATAGTGTATGCTTCTGGCAATCTAACACCGAATTAACTGTTGCACGTCCACCGCCTGAGCGAAGGAGAGCTTGCATTAGTCAAAAGTTTCTCCTTGTCCTGCGAGCCACCGTGCGCAAGCTTCTCCCGTCCTCCAAGCTTCTCCTTGTTCGGCAAGTTGACGGGACACGGCAAAGTAATGCTAGTCCATACTTCCTCCTCTTTGGTTAATATGGCTTAATTTCAAACAAGATAAATACACTGTCTGTCACTGTATATTTGTAAAAATACGGTCAGTGGACTTCATACGCTCATTGTGCTCAATATATACATTTTTCGGTGTTTATACGGTCACTAGCTCACCCTGGCTAAGTATGTGTGTGCATGCACGTGTAGCTTGAGCACTTGAGCGTGACCGTGTGTGTTCCGTCGTGTGCTCGGACATGCATGCATTAGGGCGTCGCGCGCGTTTTCGCGTCCATGTGTACGTGTGACTGTTGGATACACGTAGGGGGAGTACATGTAGGGGCCACTAAAGGAGCAGTCAAATCACAAAGTAAGTTAGTCGGAACAAGCAACCATCATTTCACTCTTCAATGACTCGTTCGCAATATAAAATGGTGGTTATGGAGAGAAAAAGAAAACCACTATATGTACACTAGCAGGAGCCTAAGCTACAAGCCTGCTTGCTTGGGTTGCTCTCTTCACAAGCATAGAATGACGGTGGCCACACCGCTGATCACATATCAGGCCTGATCACGCAGCCGGGGGAAGGGAACAATGTTCTGTGTAGACGCGGTCGACATCGGCGAGGGAGAAAATCCACAGTCGGCGCGTCCCAATCCGGGGTCATCGCGGTATGGGCCGATGCCGCGTCCCAACCATCCTTCTAGCTAAAGCCCGACGTCCCAGGTAGTCCATCTTCCTTTTGGAGCCGGCTTGCTCCACTGCCGCAGCTCCCCACATAGCTCCATCTCCATGTCAATCTTTCTCTACTTCTACCGGCTTCTACTTGTGATGAGTTTATGTCTCATGAACTAGTGCCGGTACTATTATTCTAATCACACTTCTTCAATATCTTTGCCATCAGGGATGCTCAGCTTGATTTTAGTGGAACTGCACAAAAGCATCGTATGATCCGAGGGTGCCAGCCGTCTTTCCTTCGACAGGTTCTACCTGGCCAGGAAATTAAATCCTATTTAGGGTTTAGGGTTTAAGTCGTAGTGACTGTCGGTGTCAAAACCGGCGGATCTCGGGTAGGGGGTCCCAAACTGTGCGTCTAAGGCGGATGGTAACAAGAGGTGGGGGACACAATGTTTACCCAGGTTCGGGCCCTCTCGATGGAGGTAATACCCTACTTCCTGCTTGATTGATCTTGATGATATGAGTATTACAAGAGTTGATCTACCACGAGATCGTAGAGGCTAAACCCTAGAAGCTCGCCTATGATTCTGATTGTTGTTGTCCTACGGACTAAACCCTCCGGTTTATATAGACATCGAAGGGGGCTAGGGTTACACAGAGTCGGTTACAAGGGAGGAGATCTACATATCCGTATTGCCAAGCTTGCCTTCCACGCAAAGGAGAGTCCCATCCGGACACGGGACGAAGTCTTCAATCTTGTATCTTCATAGTCCAACAGTCCGGCCAAAGTATATAGTCCGGCTGTCCGAGGAACCCCTAATCCAGGACTCCCTCAGTAGCCCCTGAACCAGGCTTCAAAGACGATGAGTCCGGCACGCAGATTGTCTTCGGCATTGCAAGGCGGGTTCCTCCTCTGAATACTCCATAGAAGATTTAGAACACTATGATCGTGTCCGGCTCTGCAAAACAAATTCCACATACCACCATAGAGAGTATAATATTTTTCACAAATCTGATCTGCTGACAAGTTTCATAGCATGACATCACGCCACGGCCCGATCATCATTCGAACCGTTTTTCTCAACCAGCTACTGCACATATTGCGAGGCGGTTTTCTTGGCACGTCTTGTTGAAGCAGAGATCGTGTCCCCTTATCACGGGATTCTCATCAATACGGGTGTGGGTAACCCAACCGTGCCATCAATCACGGTGCTTGGGGAATAAGCGGGTTTACCAGGCAAGTGGGGAGGTGCACAGTTTCTACTGCCTTTATAAAGGGACAAGGACTCCTCTTTGTCGGGGGGGTGGACCCCGGGCATGGCAACGGAACCCGGATCCTCTTCAAAAAACAACGGGGCTGGCACCGCCCCTAAATACCGGCACGCGCTTGGCCGGGTCTCTCGACCCGGCCAAGCCCCGCAAGCCGGCCAGACTAGCCGACCCGGCAAGACACGTCCACTCGGCCTCAACAACTAGCGTAAGACAACCGAACCCGGCACGGCCAAAGCCTCCTCACCAAGCCAGCGCCACCCATGGCGTGCTACGCAATCCAGCCGCAGGTCAACTCACGTCCCATCCAGGCCATATGATGGGGACGAGACTTCAATCAACGATGACCGAGGCAACAGTGCCCCGCCCATGCCTCTGGTCAGCAGGAATGTGGCAACAGTGCCCCTCACCTACCCGCTGACCAGGGCCTGTGTGGCTACAGTGCCCCCTCCCTCACCGCTGACGATAGCAAGCGGCAACCTGAAGGAGAGCACTATACGCGACTCGACTCGGCCACGCCCTGACGATCGACTAGACGGCGCATAGTCCCCCTAGGCATGCGAGGGGAACCCGGCGAACCACAAGCCCTTGGCGGGACCCAGCCCGGGTCCCCGGACACCGACAATACGGACCCACCGACTTGTAACATTACCATTGTACCGCCGGGGGGTTGGACTATAAAACCCCCGGGAGCCCACAATCATTCAGGGGGCGAGCGAGAGGACTAGCCACGAAACAGCAACACCGGAGAGAAGGAGTAGCCCAAGCCTTGGCCAGCTTCCTTCCTCCTCCATACAGCTCCAGGAGCAACATTGTACTATCGATCATCCAACTACACTCGGCAGTACTAGGGGTATTATCTCTCCGGAGAGCCCCGAACCTGGGTATGTCGACGCCACCAACATCGCTGAGGCCCGAACCTAGCTCCAGGAAAGGCGCCAGCAGATGCTGGACCTATCTGAGACGCTCGCCGCCACTCAGCGTCGCCTGGACGCCGCTCAGCTGGAGCGCGACGCCGCCTACAGATTCACGCCCGCCACGGCCGAGCCAAGCCGGGTCGCCGATGTGCGTGCCCGGGGAGGAGCGATCGGCCGGGCCCTCGGCGCCGTCCCAACCGCCTATGAGACCCCAGCAAAGAACATGCGCGCTGCCCGGGCAGCCGCAGTCAGCCTGGACCAGCTCGCGTGTGAGGAGCTGAAAGAGCGCATCTGGCGGATGCGTGAACTCCTCCACGCCGCCAACACCCAGTAGGACTGCCTCAACCAGCTCGCCAAGCCGGCGGGTGTTGGGGAACGTAGTAATTTCAAAAAAATTCCGACGCACACGCAAGATCATGGTGATGCATAGCAACGAGAGGGGAGAGTGTTGTCCACGTACCCTCGTAGACCGACAGCGGAAGCGTTATCACAACGCGGTTGATGTAGTCGTACGTCTTCACGATCCGACCGATCAAGTACCGAACGTACGACACCTCCGAGTTCTACACACGTTCAGCTCGATGACGTCCCTCGAACTCCGATCCAGCCGAGTGTTGAGGGAGAGTTTCGTCAGCATGACGGCGTGGTGACCATGATGATGTTCCACCGACGCAGGGCTTCGCCTAAGCTCCGCAACGGTATTATCGAGGTGTAATTTGGTGGAGGGGGGCACCGCACACGGCTAAGAGATCTCAAGGATCAATTGTTGTGTCTCTGGGGTGCCCCCCTGCCCCCGTATATAAAGGAGCAAGGGGGAGGCAGCCGGCCATGGGGAGAGGCGCGCCATAGGGGGGAGTCCTACTCCCACCGGGAGTAGGACTCCTCCTTTCCTTGTGGGAGTAGGAGAAGGGAAGGGGGGAGGAGAAAGAAGGAAGGGTGCGCCCCCCTTCCCTAGTCCAATTCGGACCAGACCGTGGGGAGGGGTGCGGCCACCTTTTGAGGCCTTTCTCTCCTTTCCCGTATGGCCCATTAAGGCCCAATACGAATTCCCGTAACTCTCCGGTACTCCGAAAAATACCCGAATCACTCGGAACCTTTCCGAAGTCAGAATATAGTCGTCCAATATATCGATCTTTACGTCTCGACCATTTCAAGACTCCTCGTCATATCCCCGATCTCATCTGGGACTCCGAACTCCTTCGGTACATCAAAACTCAATAAAACTATCATCGTAACGTTAAGCGTGTGGACCCTACGGTTTCGAGAACTATGTAGACATGACCGAGACACGTCTCCAGTCAATAACCAATAGCGGTACCTGGATGCCCATATTGGCTCCCACATATTCTACGAAGATCTTTATCGGTCAGACCGCATAACAACATACGTTGTTCCCTTTGTCACCGGTATGTTACTTGCCCGAGATTTGATCGTCGGTATCTCGATACCTAGTTCAATCTCGTTACCGGCAAGTGTCTTTACTCGTTCCGTAACACATCATCCCGCAACTAACTCATTAGTCACAATGCTTGCAAGGCTTATAGTGATGTGCATTACCGAGTGGGCCCAGAGATACCTCTCCGACAATTGGACTGACAAATCCTAATCTCAAAATACGCCAACCCAACAAGTACCTTTGGAGTCACCTGTAGAGCACCTTTATAATCACCCATTTACGTTGTGATATTTGGTAGCACACAAAGTGTTCCTCCGGTAAACGGGAGTTGCATAATCTCATAGTCATAGGAACATGTATAAGTCATGAAGAAAGCAATAGCAACATACTAAACGATCGAGTGCTAAGCTAACGCAATGGGTCAAGTCAATCACGTCATTCTCCTAATGAGGTGATCTCGTTAATCAAATGACAACTTATGTCTATGGCTAGGAAACATAACCATCTTTGATTAACGAGCTAGTCAAGTAGAGGCATACTAGTGACACTCTGTTTGTCTATATATTCACACATGTATTATGTTTCCGGTTAATACAATTCTAGCATGAATAATAAACATTTATCATGATACAAGGAAATAAATAATACTTTATTATTGCCTCTAGGGCATATTTCCTTCAGTCTCCCACTTGCACTAGAGTCAATAATCTAGATTACACAGGAATGATTCTTACACCCATGGAGCCTTGGTGCTGATCATGTTTTGCTCGTGGAAGAGGCTTAGTCAACGGGTCTGCAACATTCAGATCCGTATGTATCTTGCAAATTTCTATGTCTCCCACCTGGACTAAATCCCGGATGGAATTGAAGCGTCTTTTGATGTGCTTGGTTCTCTTGTGAAATCTGGATTCCTTTGCCAAGGCAATTGCACCAGTATTGTCACAAAAGATTTTCATAGGACCCGATGCACTAGGTATGACACCTAGATCGGATATGAACTCCTTCATCCAGACTCCTTCATTTGCTGCTTCTGAAGCAGCTATGTACTCCGCTTCACATGTAGATCCCGCCACGATGCTTTGTTTAGAACTGCACCAACTGACAGCTCCACCGTTCAATGTAAATACGTATCCGGTTTGCCATTTAGAATCGTCCGGATCAGTGTCAAAGCTTGCATCAACGTAACCATTTACGATGAGCTCTTTGTCACCTCCATATACGAGAAACATATCCTTAGTCCTTTTCAGGTATTTCAGGATGTTCTTGACCGCTGTCCAGTGATCCACTCCTGTATTACTTTGGTACCTTCCTGCTAGACTTATAGCAAGGCATACATCAGGTCTGGTACACAGCATTGCATACATGATAGAGCCTATGGCTGAAGCATAGGGGACATCTTTCATCTTCTCTCTATCGTCTGCAGTGGTCGGGCATTGAGTCTTACTCAACTTCACACCTTGCAACACAGGCAAGAATCCTTTCTTTGCTTGATCCATTTTGAACTTCTTCAAAACTTTGTCAAGGTATGTGCTTTGTGAAAGTCCAATTAAGCGTCTTGATCTATCTCTATAGATCTTGATGCCCAATATATACGCAGCTTCACCGAGGTCTTTCATTGAAAAACTCTTATTCAAGTATCCCTTTATGCTATCCAAAAATTCTATATCATTTCCAATCAGTAATATGTCATCCACATATAATATCAGAAATGCTACAGAGCTCCCACTCACTTTCTTGTAAATACAGGCTTCTCCAAAAGTCTGTATAAAACCAAATGCTTTGATCACACTATCAAAGCGTTTATTCCAACTCCGAGAGGCTTGCACCAGTCCATAAATGGATCGCTGGAGCTTGCACACTTTGTTAGCTCCCTTTGGATCGACAAAACCTTCTGGTTGCATCATATACAACTCTTCTTCCAGAAATCCATTCAGGAATGCAGTTTTGACATCCATTTGCCAAATTTCATAATCATAAAATGCGGCAATTGCTAACATGATTCGGACAGACTTAAGCATCGCTAAGGGTGAGAAGGTCTCATCGTAGTCAATCCCTTGAACTTGTCGAAAACCTTTCGCAACAAGTCGAGCTGTATAGACAGTAACATTACCATTAGCGTCAGTCTTCTTCTTGAAGATCCATTTATTTTCAATGGCTTGCCGATCATTGGGAAAGTCAACCAAAGTCCATACTTTGTTCTCATACATGGATCCCATCTCAGATTTCATGGCCTCAAGCCATTTTGCGGAATCTGGGCTCACCATCGCTTCTTCATAGTTCGTAGGTTCGTCATGGTCTAGTAACATAACTTCCAGAACAGGATTACCGTACCACTCTGGTGCGGATGTTACTCTGGTTGATCTACGAGGTTCAGTAATAACTTGATCTAAAGTTTCATGAACATCATCATTAACTTCCTCACTAATTGGTGTAGGTGTCTCAGAAACTGGTTTCTGTGATGAACTACTTTCCAATAAGGGAGCAGGTATAGTTACCTCATCAAGTTCTACTTTCCTCCTACTCACTTCTTTCGAGAGAAACTCCTTCTGTAGAAAATTTCCGAATTTAGCAACAAAAGTTTTGCCTTCGGATCTGTGATAGAAGGTATACCCAACAGTCTCCTTTGGGTATCCTATGAAGACACATTTCTCCGATTTGGGTTCGAGCTTATCAGGTTGAAGTTTCTTCACATAAGCATCGCAGCACCAAACTTTAAGAAACGACAACTTTGGTTTCTTGCCAAACCACAGTTCATAAGGCATTGTCTCAACGGATTTTGATGGTGCCCTATTTAACGTGAATGCAATCGTCTCTAAAGCATAACCCCAAAACGATAGCGGTAAATCAGTAAGAGACATCATAGATCGCACCATATCTAGTAAAGTGCGATTACGCGTTCGGACACACCATTACGCTGTGGTGTTCCTGGTGGCGTGAGTTGCGAAACTATTCCGCCTTATTTCAAATGTAGACCAAACTCGTAACTCAAATATTCTCCTCCACGATCTGATCGTAGAAACTTTATTTTCTTGTTACGATGATTTTCAACTTCACTCTGAAATTCTTTGAACTTTTCAAATGTTTCAGACTTATGTTTCATTAAGTAGATATACCCATATCTGCTTAAATCATCTGTGAAGGTGAGAAAATAACGATAGCCGCCACGAGCCTCAACATTCATCGGACCACATACATCTGTATGTATGATTTCCAACAAATCTGTTGCTCTCTCCATAGTTCTGGAGAACGGTGTTTTAGTCATCTTGCCCATGAGGCACGGTTCGCAAGTACCAAGTGATTCATAATCAAGTGGTTCCAAAAGTCCATCAGTATGGAGTTTCTCCATGCGCTTTACACCGATATGACCTAAACGGCAGTGCCACAAATAAGTTGCACTATCATTATCAACTCTGCATCTTTTGGTTTCAATATTATGAATATGTGTGTCACTACTATCGAGATTCAACAAAAATAGACCACTCTTAAAGGGTGCATGACCATAAAAGATATTACTCATATAAATAGAACAACCATTATTCTCTGATTTAAATGAATAACCGTCTCGCATCAAACAAGATCCAGATATAATGTTCATGCTCAACGCTGGCACCAAATAACAATTGTTTAGGTCTAAAACTAATCCCGAAGGTAGATGTAGAGGTAGCGTGCCGACCGCGATCACATCGACTTTGGAACCATTTCCCACGCGCATCGTCACCTCGTCCTTAGCCAATCTTCGCTTAATCCGTAGCCCCTGTTTCGAGTTGCAAATATTAGCAACAGAACCAGCATCAAATACCCAGGTGCTACTGTGAGCATTAGTAAGGTACACATCAATAACATGTATATCACATATACCTTTGTTCACCTTGCCATCCTTCTTATCCGCCAAATACTTTGGGCAGTTCCGCTTCCAGTGACTAGTTTGCTTGCAGTAGAAGCACTCAGTTTCAGGCTTAGGTCCAGACTTGGGTTTCTTCTCCTGAGCAGCAACTTGTTTGCTGTTCTTCTTGAAGTTCCCTTTCTTCTTCCCTTTACCCTTTTTCTTGAAACTGGTGGTCTTATTGACCATCAACACTTGATGCTCCTTTTTGATTTCTACCTCCGCAGCCTTTAGCATTGCGAAGAGCTCGGGAATTGTCTTACTCACCCCTTGCATATTATAGTTCATCACGAAGCTCTTGTAGCTTGGTGGCAGTGATTGAAGAATTCTGTCAATAACGCTATCATCCGGAAGATTAACTCCCAGTTGAATTAAGTGATTGTTATACCCAGACATTTTGAGTATATGCTCACTGACAGAACTATTCTCTTCCATCTTGCAGCTGAAGAACTTATTGGAGACTTCATATCTCTCAATTCGGGCATTTGCTTGAAATATTAACTTCAACTCCTGGAACATCTCATATGCTCCATGACGTTCAAAACATCGTTGAAGACCCGGTTCTAAGCCGTAAAGCATGGCACACTGAACTATCGAGTAGTCATCAGCTTTGCTCTGCCAGACGTTCATAACATCTGGTGTTGCTCCTGCAGCAGGCCTGGCACCCAGCGGTGCTTCCAGGACGTAATTCTTCTGTGCAGCAATGAGGATAATCCTCAAGTTACGGACCCAGTCCATGTAATTGCTACCATCATCTTTCAACTTTGCTTTCTCAAGAAACGCATTAAAATTCAACGGAACAACAGCACGGGCCATCTATCTACAATTAACATAGACAAGCAAAATACTATCAGGTACTAAGTTCATGATAAATTCAAGTTCAATTAATCATATTACTTAAGAACTCCCACTTAGATAGACATCCCTCTAATCCTCTAAGTGATCACGTGATCCATATCAACTAAACCATGTCCGATCATCACGTGAGATGGAGTAGTTTCAATGGTGAACATCACTATGTTGATCATATCTACTATATGATTCACGCTCGACCTTTCGGTCTCCGTGTTCCGAGGCCATATCTGTTATATGCTAGGCTCGTCAAGTTTAACCTGAGTATTCCGCGTGTGCAACTGTTTTGCACCCGTTGTATTTGAACGTAGAGCCTATCACACCCGATCATCACGTGGTGTCTCAGCATGAAGAACTTTCGCAACGGTGCATACTCAGGGAGAACACTTATACTTTGATAATTTAGTGAAGGATCATCTTATCATGCTACCGTCAAACAAAGCAAGATAAGATGCATAAAGGATTAACATCACATGCAATCAATATAAGTGATATGATATGGCCATCATCATCTTGTGCTTGTGATCTCCATCTCCGAAGCACCGTGCTTGTGATCTCCATCTCCGAAGCACCATCATGATCACCATCGTCACCGGCGCGACACCTTGATCTCCATCGTAGCATCGTTGTCGTCTCGCCAACTTATTGCTTTTACGACTATCGCTACCGCTTAGTGATACAGTAAAACTATTACATGGCGACTGCATCTCATACAATAAAGCGACAACCATATGGCTCCTGCCAGTTGCCGATAACTCGGTTACAAAACAAGATCATCTCATACAACACATTATATCACATCATGTCTTGACCATATCACATCACAACATGCCCGTAAAAACAAGTTAGACGTCCTCTACTTTGTTGTTGCATATTTTATGTGGCTGCTACGGGCTTAGCAAGAACCGTTCTTACCTACGCATCAAAACCACAACGATAGTTTGTCAAGTTGGTGCTGTTTTAACCTTTGCAAGGACCGGGCGTAGCCACACTCGGTTCAACTAAAGTGAGAGAGACAGACACCCGCCGGTCACCTTTAAGCAACGAGTGCTCGCAACGGTGAAACCAGTCTCGCGTAAGCGTACGCGTAATGTCGGTCCGGGCCGCTTCATCTCACAATACCGCTGAACCAAAGTATGACATGCTGGTAAGCAGTATGACTTATATCGCCCACAACTCACTTGTGTTCTACTCATGCATAGCATCAACGCATAAAACCAGGCTCGGATGCCACTGTTCGGGAATGTAGTAATTTCAAAAAATTTCCTACGCACACGCAAGATCATGGTGATGCATAGCAACGAGAGGGGAGAGTGTTGTCCACGTACCCTCGTAGACCGACAGCGGAAGCATTATCACAACGCGGTTGATGTAGTCGTACGTCTTCACGATCCGACCGATCAAGTACCGAACGTACGGCACCTCCGAGTTCTACACACGTTCAGCTCGATGACGTCCCTCGAACTCCGATCCAGCCGAGTGTTGAGGGAGAGTTTCGTCAGCACGACGGCGTGGTGACGATGATGATGTTCCACCGACGCAGGGCTTCGCCTAAGCTCCGCAACGGTATTATGGAGGTGTAATTTGGTGGAGGGGGGCACCGCACACGGCTAAGAGATCTCAAGGATCAATTGTTGTGTCTCTGGGGTGCCCCCCTGCCCCCGTATATAAAGGAGCAGGGGGAGGCAGCCGGCCAAGGGGAGAGGCGCGCCATAGGGGGGAGTCCTACTCCCACCAGGAGTAGGACTCCTCCTTTCCTTGTGGGAGTAGGAGAAGGGAAGGGGGAAGGAGAAAGAAGGAAGGGTGCGCCCCCCTTCCCTACTCCAATTCGGACCAGACCATGGGGAGAGGTGCGGCCACCTTTTGAGGCCTTTCTCTCCTTTCCCGTATGGCCCATTAAGGCCCAATACGAATTCCCGTAACTCTCCGGTACTCCGAAAAATACCCGAATCACTCGGAACCTTTCCGAAGTCCGAATATAGTCGTCCAATATATCGATCTTTACGTCTCGAGCATTTCGAGACTCCTCGTCATATCCCCGATCTCATCCGGGACTCCGAACTCCTTCGGTACATCAAAACTCAATAAAACTGTCATCGTAACGTGAAGCGTGCGGACCCTACGGGTTCGAGAACTATGTAGACATGACCGAGACACGTCTCCGGTCAATAACCAATAGCGGTACCTGGATGCCCATATTGGCTCCCACATATTCTACGAAGATCTTTATCGGTCAGACCGCATAACAACATACGTTGTTCCCTTTGTCACCGGTATGTTACTTGCCCGAGATTTGATCGTCGGTATCTCGATACCTAGTTCAATCTCGTTACCGGCAAGTATCTTTACTCGTTCCGTAACACATCATCCCGCAACTAACTCATTAGTCACAATGTTTGCAAGGCTTATAGTGATGTGCATTACCGAGTGGGCCCAGAGATACCTCTCCGACAATTGGAGTGACAAATCCTAATCTCGAAATACGCCAACCCAACAAGTACCTTTGGAGACACATGTAGAGCACCTTTATAATCACCCATTTATGTTGTGACGTTTGGTAGCACACAAAGTGTTCCTCCAGTAAACGGGAGTTGCATAATCTCATAGTCATAGGAACATGTATAAGTCATGAAGAAAGCAATAGCAACATACTAAACGATCGAGTGCTAAGCTAACAGAATGGGTCAAGTCAATCACGTCATTCTCCTAATGAGGTGATCTCGTTAATCAAATGACAACTTATATCTATGGCTAGGAAACATAACCATCTTTGATTAACGAGCTAGTCAAGTAGAGGCATACTAGTGACACTCTGTTTGTCTATATATTCACACATGTATTATGTTTCAGGTTAATACAATTCTAGCATGAATAATAAACATTTATCATGATACAAGGAAATAAATAATACTTCATTATTGCCTCTGGGGCATATTTCCTTCAGCGGGATCCGGCTCCGCCCGCCTTGGCGGGCTCGGCGAACTTCTGCACACTGCTTCCTCGCCAGCCGGCGAGGCGCACTCCGGCCGAGCCCGGACTCGGCGCAACCCGGCCGTTACAGCCGCCGGGGGATTGGGCGACGAGCCCGTCCTCGAGATCCAGCGCGGACCCGGCCAGCATGGCCGGCATCCGTCTCCAACCGACCCGGCCCCCCGTGGCCTGGCCGCATGTCGACTCGGCCCGCGCGCCATCGACGACGCTGACGCTCGCCACCGCCTCGATCAGCTCGCTCGCTCCCTAGAGGTGGAGGAGAGCGGTGCTATCGGGCCGGCGTGCTTCGGCCCGCGCATTCGGGAGGAGCCCTTCCCCAAAGGATTCATGCTCCCTCGCGACACCTCCAAGTACAACGGGATGGTGAAGCCAGAAGACTGGCTCACCGACTACACGACGGCCATTGGCATCACCGGTGCCAATCATCGTCTCGCCGTGCGCTACGCACCGCTCATCCTCCAAGGGTCGGCCCGCACGTGGTTGAACAGCCTGCTGATGGGCAACATCAACACGTGGGTGGACTTCGAGGAAGCCTTCGTCCGCAACTTCACGGGGACCTACAAGCGACCCGGCCGCCCTAGCCAGCTCGCCATGTGCGTGCAAGGGCCTATGGAGACCGGTCGCGAGTACCTCGCACGCTGGACTGAGCTCCAGAACAGCTGCGAGGGCGTCCATGAAGTCCGGGCTATCCAGTACTTCGTCAGCGGGTGCCGAGACGGCACCCTCCTCAAGCACAAGCTCTTACGCTCCGAGCCGGCCACCATGGCCGCGCTCATAGTGACGGCGGACAAGTACGCCAACGCCGACTCTGCCATGAAGATCCAGGTGGCGCTGGATGAAGCCGGCAAGGCGAAGCCGGTTCCCCTCCAAAGCCGGCCGGCGAAAGCAGCCGGCAACAGCATCACCAGAACAACAAGCGCAAGGCCGACCAGCCGGCGCCACGTCACGATAACCGGCTCGTCGCGGCCACCGAGCCCGCGGCGGACCCGGCGGCGAAGCGCCGGCAAACCGGCAAGACGGCATGGCAACCCGCCATGAGCTTCGAGCAGATGCTCGATGCCCCCTGCAAGCACCACAGCGGCGCAAGACCCTCCACGCACACGCTTCGGCAGAGCGCCATCACCAAGCGCATCATGAGGGGCGACGTCCCGCCCCCTCCGGCTCCGGCTCCAGGCGCGGGACAACCGCCTCCGCCTCCATTGCCGCCTCCAGCTGATGGCACGATGCGCGACGATGCCTACCGGCCTACGTCGTCTTCACCAGCCTCGGCGACGACAAGCGCAGCGAGCACCTCCTTCGGCAGGTGGTTAACACTGTCGTCCCAGCCAAGCCGGAGTTCATGCATTGGTCGGATCGCCCGGTCACCTGGACCCGGGAGGATCACCCGGCAGTCATGCCGAGCCCGGGTGGTTACGCCCTCGTCCTCAACCACACCATCGTCGCGCGGCGCACATGCAAGTTCTCCCGAGTGCTCATCGACGGCGGCAGCAGCATCAACATCCTCTACCGCGACACGATGACCAAGCTTGGCCTCAAGGCCGAGTACCTGGAGCCAACCCGAACGATCTTCCATGGCATCGTGCCTGGTCTCTCCTGCTCCCCCATTATCCGGGTCCGGCTAGATGTCCTGTTCGGTGATAGCAGCCACTTCCTGCGCGAATCGATCTGGTTCGAGGTGGTGGACCTGTCTAGCGCGTATCACGCGTTGCTGGGCCGGCCTGCGCTCGCCAAGTTCATGGCGGTTCCCCACTACGCGTACCTGAAGATGAAGATGCCGGATCCCAAGGGCCTCATCACCATCACTGGGGATTACCGCAAGTCCCTGTAGTGCGCCCGAGACGGCGCCAAGTTGGCCGAGTCGCTGGTCATTGCCGAGTAGTGGCGCCAGCTCGACCGGATCATCGCCCTGGCAGGCGAGGCCTCCGCCGCGTCGATCCCAACCCTGGACCCGGCCGACGAGGCCGCCTTCAAGCCCTCCAAGGAGACCAAGAAATGAAGCTCAACCCAGAAGACCCCTGCTGCAGCAAGTACGTTGTCATAGGCGCCCGCCTCGACAGCAAATTGAAGGCGAGCTCGTCGACTTCCTCCGTGAGAATTGGGATATCTTCGCTTGGACCCTCAAGGACATGCCGGGTATCCCGAGGAAGTACGCCGAGCACAAACTTCACGTCCGCAAGGACGCCAAGCCTGTCCGTCAACCACTATGACGATTTTCCGAAGAGAAGAGAAGAACCATTGGTGAAGAGGTCGCCTAGCTTTTGGTGGCCGGCTTCATAATGGAAGTGTTTCACCCCGAGTGGCTGGCCAATCCAGTCCTCGTCCTGAAGAAGAACAAGACCTGGCGCATGTGTATCGACTACACCAGCCTCAACAAGGCATGTCCCAAGGATCCGTTCGCCCTCCCGCGGATCGACCAATTCAGCGACTCGACCGCCGGGTGTGAGCTCCTGTCCTTCCTGGACGGTTACTCCGGCTACCACCAGATCAAGCTGGACCCGGCCGACGCCCTGAAGACGTCCTTCATCACGCCCTTTGGGGCGTATTGCTACATCACCATATCGTTCGGCTTGAAGAACGCCGGCGCCACCTTCCAGCGCTGCATGCAGAAATGCCTGCTGCCGTAACTCGGCCGCAATATCCACGTATACGTGGACGACATCGTGGTGAAGACCAAGCAGCACCTCACGCTCCTCGACGATTTGAAGGAAACCTTCGCTAACCTCCGCAAATACAAGGTCAAGCTTAACCCGGAAAAATGCGTCTTCGGCGTCCCGGCCGGAAAGCTACTCGGCTTCCTCGTCTCGGAACGCGGCATTGAGGTGAACCTGGAGAAGATCAAGGCCATCGAGCGCATGCGCAAGCCGGCTCGGCTGCGCGATGTCCAGAAGTTCACTGGGTGCTTGGCCTCGGTCAGCCGGTTTCTAAGCCGGCTGGGCGAAAGGGCGCTACCCCTGTACCAGCTGATGAAGAAGACGAGCCCGTTCGAATGGAATGACAAGGTAGACGAGGCCTTCCAAGACCTCAAGCGCATGCTCTCCACCGCACCAGTCCTGGCCCCGCCGACTGACAAGGAGCCGCTGTTGCTCTACATAGCCGCGACCTCGCGGGCGGTCAGCACGGTGCTGATGGTCGAGCGACAAGAGAAGGGCAAGATCCAAGCCGTCCAGCGCCCAGTCACCTGAGCGAGGTGCTCTCCATCTCCAAGCAGAACTACCCGCACTACCAGAAGATGTGTTACGGCGTGTACTCCACTGCCAAGAAGCTGAAGCAGTATTTCCAAGAGCACGTTGTCACCGTGGTCAGCACGGCGCCTATCGGAGAAATCATCGGGTGCCGGGATGCCTCTGGCCGGGTTGCCAAGTGGGCGATCCAACTAGCCGGCCACACCATCCTCTACGAGCCCCTCACCGCGATCAAGTCTCAAGCCTTGGCCGACTTCCTCGTCGACTGGACCGAGACCCAGTACTTGCCGCCGCCTCCCAACTCGACGCATTGGCGCATGCACTTCGACGGGTCCAAGATGCGACTTGGCTTGGGGGCCTGCATCGTACTGTCGTCCCCGAAGGGTGACCGGCTCCGCTACGCGCTCCAGATCCACTTCGCCGCCTCCAACAACGTCGCCGAGTACGAAGCCCTTGTGCACGGCCTCCGGCTTGCCAAGGAACTCGGCATCCGGCGCATCCTGTGCTACGGCGACTCGGACCTGGTGGTGCAGCAGTGCTCCGGCGAATGGGACGCCCGCGACTCCAACATGGCAAGCTACCGCTTCCTCGTCTAGAAGCTGTCCGGATCCTTTGAGGGCTGCGAGTTCCTCCACGTCCCGCGTGCGGAGAATGAAGCAGCCGACACGCTCGCCAAGATCGCCTCATCACGACAAGCCATCCCGTCCGGCGTCTCCCTCGAGCACCTGCGCAAGCCGTCCGTCAAGCCATCGCCGGACTCCGAGTCCATCCATGTTCCAGACGACCCGGCCGCACCTCAACCCGGCTCGAGGATTGCTGAACCCGGCCCAGGGGCTGCTCAGCTCGACCCAGCCACCATCGTCCCGGACCCGGCCGTCGCCATCCCCGACCCGGGGGCTGCTCAACCCGGCTCGGGGGCAGCCGACTCGGAACCCACCCTGGTGGCCGTCATCGCCATGGTTATGGCTCCATCTTGGGCCCTCCCAATATCAGAATTTTTGGAGAACAGGGTGCAGCGCAGGGCGTCCGCCTACAACATCATCAACAACGAGCTCGTCAAGTGCAGCTCCACTGGTGTGTTCTAGCGCTGCGTCGAGCAGGAACGGGGCATCGACATCCTCCTCGACATACATCAGGGCGAGTGTGGGCACCACGCCGCATCACGATCCCTAGTGGCCAAGGCGTTCCGCCACGGTTTCTACTGGCCCACGGTCCTCCCAGATGCCGAGTCGCTCGTCCTCAAGTGTGAGTGATGCCAGCGCTTCAGCAAACGCAGCCACCAGCCGGCGTCAGCACTCCGCACCATACCGATCGCCTGGCCCTTCGCGGTCTGGGGACTCGACATGGTGGGACCCTTCAAAATCGCTCGAGGCGGCATGACGCACTTGCTGGTGGCAGTGGACAAATTCACCATGTGGATCGAGGCAAGACCAATCAAGAAACGGGACGGGCCAACAGCCGTCCGGTTCATCAAGGACATAGCGGTCCGCTACGGCATGCCGAACAGCATCATCACCGACAACGGCACCAACTTCGCCAAGGGCGCGCTCAAGAAATACTGCTCCGTCTCCGGCATCCGCCTCGACCTGGCCTCCGTTGCGCATCTGCAGTCCAACGGGTAGGTCGAGCGGGCCAATGGACTCATCCTGTCCGGCGTCAAGCCGCGACTCGTCGAGCCGCTCATCCGCTCACCCGGCAGCTGGCTTGACGAGTTGCCAGCCGTTCTCTGGAGTCTACGCACCACGTCGAATCGGTCGACCGATTTCACCCCGTTCTTCCTCGTCTACGAAGCCGAAGCCGTCATCCTGACCAACGTCGAGTTCGACTCGTCGCGCGTCGCGATGTACACCGAAGCCGAAGCCAGAGAAGCCCGTGAAGATGGCGTCCACCTGCTCGAAGAAGCACGCCTCCTGGCGCTCTGTCGCTCGACCATCTACCAGCAAGGCCTGAGGCACTACCACAACAAGAAGATCAAGCCCCTCGTGTTCCGCTAGGGCGACCACGTCCTCCGACTCATCCAAGAGCAGGCAGGCCAGCACAAGCTGTCCCCTCCATGGGAGGGCCCATTCATCGTGAGCAGGGCCTTGCGCGACCACAACGCCTACTACCTCATCGACGCACGGAAGTCAATGAAGCGCAAGAAGGACACCGCCGGTGAAGAAACGACCCGGCCGTGGAACGCAGAACTCCTCCGCCCGTTTACAGTTAGCCGCATGAGCGTATGTATCATCGCCGTTTGTGAACGCATGAAACCATGGGGTCCTCGAACGAATCTCGGGGGCTGCCTTTTGTCGACCAATTTATTGTGTCCCTATTTCCTTGCATCACTATACCACTGAACCCGGCCACCGGTCTGACTCGCTCGACCCGGGGGCTCGGGGGCTGGCCGGCTCGGTCGCCACCCCGCCGCCTTACTTGGTGATTCCTGATAAAGTTAGGATGCCGCGGTCCCCCACTTCGCCATGAAGCCACAGATCCAGCTTGGGCTGTCGGCTGGCAAGCACAATGGGCCAAAGCTGCTTCGCGCTTCATACACTAAGTCAAAGGCTACCGGGTCGATCGACCCGACCCATCATTCATCAAATGAACAGCCGCACGGCCGGCTGCTCGCCAACCGGCTTCGCCGGATTGCCGCCAGCCGGCCCAGTGGGTGTTTCGCTCACGCTCAACGTTTCGAGGGACCCAAGTCCTGCGCACTCCTCTCAAAGAACCGAACTCCATGTCACGGACCGGAGCCTCGGCCGTCTGACTCGCGGGGGGGGGGGGGGGGGGGTTGAGAAAGGAAAAGCGCATGAAATCGGTCCAAAAAATGGAAGGCAAAAAAGCAAAAGCACCCACGACGTCTAGACAAGTATTTAAGAAAAGGCCCACGGCCCGAGTTCATTACACCCTAAAACCCCCAGTGGGTGGGTGGACCTGCTATTTAACAGATTTTACACAAAGTGTCTCGGGCATCTCCAGCGTTGCGTCGCGACATCGACGACTCTCCCCTGGCAGCCTCTGGGTCCAGCGAGGTGCCGGTGTCCTCCTTAGCACCCGCGTCGCGGTAGACGCCCGTCTCCTCCGAGCTCCCCTCCGGATCGGGGAGAAGCAAGACGTAGTCGTCGCCGTCCACGGCCCTGCCGTCTTTCGTCCGCACCAGAAGGAACTCGTCGTGGAAGGCGAACTCGGCGATGTAGCTGGCCCAGGAGGCGATCCGGCCGGCTTGCTCCTGCAAGAGCTGCTCCGAACCGGCCCACTGGCCCATCAACGCGTCCAGCTGCAGGTCCGGATGCCAGGACAGCATGAACCGGAGCGCCATCTCAGCACCGGCATGAGCGGCGGAGATGCGCCACTCGCCAAGCCGGTCCGGCCCCATCTCCAACCAACGCGCCAGGCGCGAGAAGCTGCTCAGTTGGACGGAGTCCGGCCATTGGGCCGCCATCATTGCGGTGCCTGCCTGGGACAGCCGCCCCAACTGCGTTCCCAGGACCTGCAGGCGGGCCACAGCGGCGGCGATGATCTCCGGGAAGGTCCAAACCACCCGTGGATCCGTCCCGGACCCAACGACGCCGGTCGGGTCGCGCTGATAGCGGACGGCTTCCTCCGCCAGCCGCTGCGTCTCTGGGAAGGCCCCTGCCACAAAGGAAGAAGCGAGTTAGAAGAAGAACAACAAGGAAGAAAAGCCGGATCCCGACCCGGCAAACGATAAGAAAAAGCACTTACTGGAGAAGGACTCTTCCAGGTGCTGCGCCTCAAGCAACGTACCACGCCGCTCCCGCTCGATGCCGCGGTCGCCCTCCTCGAGCGCCTTCTCCAGATCGGCCGCCTTGGCAAGGGCCGCCTTCAGCTCGGCATCCTTGTCTTCGGCCGCCTGCTCGGCCGCCTTGCGGCGACGGGCCTCGTCCTGACGGGCCCCCTCAGCCGTGGTGACCTGCCCCGCAGGCGGTCCACCTCGGCCTGGAGCCGGCCCTTGTCGTCGGCCAGCTGGCCGCGCTACTGGTCCGCCTCCAGCAGGGCCTGCTGCGCCTCTGCCACCTTGGCGGCTTCCGCCTTAAGGAACTCCACCTCGGCCTCGAGGCGGCTCTTATGACCCGCCAGCTGCTCATGCAGCCGGTTGGCCTCGTCGAGAGACCGCCGAGCCGCGGCCGCCTCCGCCCTCGCCTGCGCCGCCTCGAAGCCAAGACGGCCGGTGTCGGCAACGAGCCGGTCGTAGTGATGACCGGCCCGGAGCAGACGAGTCCGCCAGGACAGCAACTCGGCTGCGAAAAGGAAGGACTCAGCAGAAGAAAAAAGCAAGACTTAAGATTTGGCCCAACTGTTACACAGTTGGCCCGAATCTCGGGGGCTACACCCAGTGGGTGCGCAAGCGCGCCCCCACTAGAAAAGAGCACAAGAATACCTGCGGCGACGCAGAGCTCCTCCTCCATGAGCTCCCGGTGCTTGCCCAGGAGACGATTGTAGGCGGCGACCCGGAAGGCGTCGAGATGCTGAAGAAAGCAGAAATTAGAACATGGCCAACACTCTAAAGATTCGACCCAACTACTACGTAGTTGGCCCGAACCTCGGGGGCTACACCTAGTGGGTGCGCTGGTGCGCCCCCACAAAGAAGAAATTACAAGAAGACTTACCAGAACGGTGCGCTCCAGGTCGCGCGTCCGCTCCACCTCGGCCTGGGCGAAGGCCTCGAGCCGTTCCGTCCGGCCTCGCAGGCGGCGACTAACGGCGTCCAGCGCCGCCTCCTCCTGGGTCTGAGGCCCGAAGACAACGGCGCCCCCGCTCCGCGCCGGCTGCGGCACGGCAGCTCGGCGCCCTCCCTACCGGGGCACCAAGGCGTACTCCCCGCTGGCCCCTCGCGACGCGGCCAGCACCTCCTCCGACGCCCCTCCCAGCGCCGACGACGACCCAGACGCCGGGACGCCCTGCGTTGCCGTCTCTGACCCGGACGCCGGGACGCCCTCCGTCTCTGTCTCCGGTCCAGCTGCCGGGGTGGCCTCCGGCACCGCCGCCCGCGGTGCCTCCTCCAAAACCGGCGGCGCCTCCGACACCGCCGCCCGCAGCGTCTCTTCCAAAATGACGCCGCCTCCACCACCATCAGTCCCCGCTCGCTCGACCACGTCGGCCCGCGGCGGGGTGTCATCCTCCACCTCCACGACCTCCCGGTCGGGGATCACCACCTTAGCCCAGCCTCCATGGTCGCGCTCCCTCACCGACCTGGTCCCGTCACGCGCATGGCCTGTCTGGCCCTTCCGACTTCCGGGCACCACGTGGCACCCGCGCAGAGCCCGAGGGATTGCCCCAAGATTCGGCGGACTTCTGGGTCCCCGCCACGGCCGGGATGCCATGATCCGATTTCCGAGAAAACTGGCACATAGTGGGTGTTGCCGGACCCGATGCTCGCAGAGTCCACCTTGCTTAAGGGGAAACTACGAAGGCCCACTCATCCGAAAACGGCGGACCTTCACAGCTTCGGGGACTACTGTCGGGGGGATGGACCCCGGGCAGGCAACGGAACCCGGATCCTCTTCAAAAAACAACGGGGCTGGCACCGCCCCTCAATACCGGCACGCGCTTGGCCGGGTCGCTCGACCCGGCCAAGCCCAGCAAGCCGGCCAGACTAGCCGACCGGGCAAGACACGTCGACTCGGCCTCATCAACTAGCGCAAGACATCCGAACCCGGCACGGCCAAAGCCTCCTCACCAAGCCAGCGCCACCCATGGCGTGCTACGCAATCCAGCCCCGGGTCAACTCCCGTCCCATCCAGGCCGTACTATGGGGACGAGACTTCAATCAATGATGACCGAGGCAACAGTGCCCCGCCCATGCCTCTGGTCAATAGGAACGTGGCAACAGTGCCCCTCACCTACCCGCTGACCAGGGCCGGCGTGGCTACAGTGCCCCCGCCCTCACAGCTGACGACAGCAAGCGGCAACCTGACGGAGAGCACTGTACGTGACTCGACTCGGCCACGCCCTGCCGATCGACAAGACGGCGAACAGCCCCCCTAGGCATGCGGGGCCCGCACCTAGGGGAACCCGGCGAACCACAAGCCCTTAGCGGGACCCAGCCCGGGTCCCCGGACACCGACAATACAGAGCCACCGACTTGTAACATTACCATTGTACCCCCGGGGGGCTGGACTCTAAAACCCCCGGGAGCCCACGATCATTCGGGGGGCGAGCGAGAGGACTAGCCATGAAACAGCAACACCGGAGAAAAGGAGCAGCACAAGCCTTGGCCAGCTTCCTTCCTCCTCCATACAGCTCCAGGAGCAACATTGTACTATCGATCATCCAACTACACTCGGCAGTACTAGGGTTATTATCTCTCCGGAGAGCCCCGAACCTGGGTATGTCCGGCGTCCCGTGCCCGCTCATGCCAACCTCGCCTCTGGAGTCCACCGGCGCCCTTGAGCCTCCTCCTGTCTTTAGCCATACCTTGGCATCTCCCGTGCACCCACCACGACACTCTTTCTCACCCATGCCTTCTCCTTCCCCAGCCCATCCCTTCCAACGCGCTCGAGCTCCAGCGCCCAAGTTCACTTTTTTCTCCACACAGCCATTCCAAATATGTCCAGAGTGGGGGGCAAGTGGATGGTCTCCTCCGTCATGGAGGAGGACATTACGAAGCTCGGGGAAGCCGGAAACCTGGCCACAGACATCACGCACCGGCTCCCGGACGCAGGACAGATCGTCCCTACTCCAGAACCCCATGAGAGGGTGGTATTTCTTACCCACTTCGTCCACGGACTGGGATTTCCCCTCCACCCATTTGTCCGCGGGCTCATGTTTTACTACGGGCTGGATTTTCATGATCTAGCCCCCAATTTCATGCTCAACATCTCGGCGTTTATCATCGTGTGCGAGGCCTTCCTCTGCGTCAAGCCCCACTTTGGCCTGTGGCTGAAGACCTTCAATGTAAAACCGAAGGTGGTGGTTGGCCAGCAAGCGGAGTGCGGAGGCGCCATGGTGGAAAAAATGCCCAATGTCACCTGGCTCGAGGGCTCCTACGTGGAGACCGTGAAGGGGTGGCAATCGGGGTGGTTCTACATCACCGAGCCGCGTGACACCAACTGGGTGGCGGCCCCTGAATTTCGATCCGGCATCCCCATGCGGCTCACCTCCTAGAAAGAGAAGGGCCTATCCTGGGGTTCGTCGGTGGAGCTGACCAGATTATAGAAATGTGTCCGGAACATGATGAGCAAGAAAATCAAGCTTGTCAACATGGTCCAGGTCATGCTCTTGCGCCGGATCCTCCCGTGTCAAAGACAGGCATTCAATATGTGGGAGTTCTACCCGGCCGAGCACCAGACGCTGCAAGAGCTTTTCGACACGACGCACAAAGACGTATGGAAGGTGTTGTTCAAGGGTGCCGAGGTACCTCCTCCCCTTACTGAAGATCGTGGACTCAGCGCCAAGCGCCCTGCCAATCTGGTAAGTTTTTCACATCTCACAAGATGTTCCTTTCCCCAGTATAACTATGTGAAGGAACTGAGCCTCCACGCCATTTTAACAGGACTGGGTAGCGACAGCGGAGCAGATTGATTGTCCAGCCCCTCTGCCTGAAGATTCAGAAAATGCTCTCTTAATGGAGATGCTGGTTCCAGCGCCTTATAAGGTGCCGGAGAAGAAGGCCAAGTAGAAGGTTGTATCGGACTCGTCGTCCGATAACACCGAAGCGCCCTCCTCCCATGAAGACGAGGAGGAGGAAGAGAAAAGTCCCCCCCCCAGCCGGGGGAGACAAGAAAAGGAAGGCCACCCCATCTGGGGAGGCTGAAGGGTCCAAGAAGGGAAGGACCCTCCTTCCGGACAACTCCACAACCGCCGCCTACAGCGACGAGTGGCTGCCCAGGGATAAGCCCCTGGTGAAGTCGTAAGTATCCGCATACCGTAATAACTCTTGGTACGTTTTATTTTACTGCTTCTTATCACGCCGAACACGATTATGCAGTCCATCCCAAGCCCATATCGACATATCTTCGTCGGATGATTCTTTGGGCCCTTAGAAAATGAACAACGATTCACTCCCGACCGCCTCCTCCCCCCGCCCTATGGACGACGCCGAGGTGTTGTCTCAAAGGGTACTGAACCAAGGGGAGACAGTTCCGGAGGTGCCCCAAGGCGACATTCCAGGCACTAGGCACATGAGGGGCAAGACTCCCCTGGGCTCTAACGCCGGGGGCAGCAAGTCTTGCCCCCAGCCGAATACGGCGCCGGAACCTCCAGTGGTCCCGGATTCTGTCAGGCAACCACTCGCTAAGGGGGGAAAGCCGTCTGTGCCGATGGCCTCTGTCCATCCAGAGGCATCGGACAACTTGCTGGAAGTGCTTCGTGACGGTTCCCTTGATGAAGAGCACCGCACTATTATGAGTGCGGTGGTCAAGAAGGTTCAGCCCGCCAAGAGCGGACTGACTAAAGCCCGTGCCGGCCTCCTAACAGGCTTTGAGGTAAGTAATCAAATTATAAGAAAATGTTACAGCATAGATAGTAGCCCTGATGCTCTGTTTGGCGTTCGCGAAGAAAGGCCGAATAGAGGATCAAATAATAATCGTAGGAGTCTAATCAGAATGTGTCTATGTGAATGAGCAGGCTTCACTGCTGGCCGCCGCCGCTCGTACTGTGGAGGTCGCCGCACTGAAGCGGGACCTTGAGTAGTCCAAGGAAGAGCTCGATCTACCAAAAGGCAGCTCGAAGAGAACAAAGGTAAGTGACACCCCGTCTGAATATTGATAAAGAAAAATTTGGTTTTGGAATAATAGGATCGTCATGAATTTTGCTAGGGGCCACGACCGAAGTGGCGGCCCTGAAGAAGGCGTTGTCCGAGGCCGAAGACAAAGCGGCCAAGGAGCGCATCGAGCAAGAGAAGCAAGAGGCCCGAGTAGGCGAGGTGCAGCAAGAGCTCCAGGCTCTCGTCAAAAAACACGAGTCCTTGGAGCTTGACTCTAAGACGCAAGGGTCCGAGCTTGCGAAGGCCCTCGAAAACGCACAACATGCCAAGGCCAAAGCCCAAAAGGCCCTCCAGGAAATTGAGGCGGTTAAGAAGATAGCGGCGGGTAAGGCATTCATTATGCAAAGCAAGCATGTGAAGGAAACTTTCTTTTTACTTACCCGAGTTCGGAGCTCTCCAGGAGCGTTCGCAGATCTACCCCGCAGTGTGTCGGATGCCGCGGAGTTCTACCGGGCCGGGGAGGGGAGCTCGACGGAGAGGTTGTTCTGGTCTCAGTATACTGGGACCGAACATCTAATGCCCTTGAGCGACCAGTTGAAGCAACTGGTTGAGCTTCACAAGGCGGCCAAACAGGCCATGAGGGGTCTTATAGTCCGGATTTGGCCTGGCGAGCCCCTGCCTGGTAGCTACTTCGGTCTGGTAAGGCGGCTTGTGAATGCCTGCCCGAGGTTGGAAGTCATAAAGCGGTCCGTCTGCATTGAGGGTGCGCGCAGGGCCTTTGCGCGGGCGAAAGTGCACTGGGCGAAGTTGGACGCCGAAAAGCTGGTGAAGGAAGGGCCGCCGGAGGGCAAGGAGCATCGCCACCCCGAAAAGTATTATGACAGTGTCTTGAAGGGTGCTCGCCTTGTGGCGGAGGAATGTGCTAAGGATGTAATATTTGAATGAATTTACTCATGTGATCCTGTAATATGAAACGAGTTCATCTGCTCTATGCAACGCTTGTTAATTTAAAATATTACCTTCTGTGCGGCCGTTTATAAAATCTGAGAGTTGGCCAGTCGTCAGCTTCTGCCCCCATGTAACTAGTACTGAGGTGTTCGGGATAAACCTGAGCACTCTTTATCCCAATTTTGGGTCCTTCGAAGTAGGTGTTCAGCACAACGAACTAGGCAATCAGACTATAAAGCTTTATCACTCTCACTTAGCCATAGAAGTCTACAATTTTAAATTTTGGCGAAGCCCCTAGTATTCGGAAGGCCGAATTTGGGGCGCTATATACGCCTAAGTCGGGCAAGGCCGACTCCTCGCCCGAAGCGGAAGAAGCCTTTAAGGACTTGAGACCTCTCGAACAGCGACCAGCTCTCGCCTCATCATCACAGTCAGTTTTCGGCTTTCTCTACTCAGGTGCTCGTCCAGAAGAACCGGGACACAATCGTAGTAGTTCTCCCAGTGCTACCTTAGCCAATATAGCGGAACATAAGGTACCAAAACATGGGAGCCGGGCAAACCCAAGTATTGACCCAAGGCATGATTCGGAGCTGGTGCATATAATGCTATAAGTTCGGGGTGCCGCACTGTCGAAAGTGTTCGGACTTTTCACGCCGTGTTATGGGGTATACTGAAGCCCCTGGCACATTGGTCGTACCAGAATGTACAGGTGCAATTTGTCGTAAATAAGCAGGTAAGGAAAAGGAAATGCAATAATAGACTAACGCTATGCATTGTTATTTAAATAATACGTCAAAGCGTACGGATACAAGTAGAGCAATACGCAAAAAATAGGACTATTTGACATGTCCTATCCAAGGGCAGGCTGCGTATGAGTATGTAAAACAGGTATTCGATCGTTATCAGAGACCACCTGGGGATTCCCTTGTACGTCCGAGCGTCTTGCTTCCTTGCTATTTCCTTCCCGCAATGAGTCAACAATCAGACTGCCTGACAAGTCTTCCAGAGAGTAAGGTCCTGAAAGAGAAAAAAAAATGATAAAGGTATACGTGCCCTGGGGCGGTTCAGCCGCATTGTGGGTCGTGCCGTAGTCGTGCCTCCGCCTATGCCCATGGTATCTTGAGTGCGTAGTTATGTATGCGCGGCACAAATTTCGCCGCTTGACTGGGACTATGACGGAGGCCAAATTGCTATCCGAGCTCTGAACGTGCCTAGAGATCCTGTTGCAGGTTACTCCGGACGTGCTTGAAGGGGGGCCTTTTCGCGGAATTGGCGGTTGGCCTCAGAAGGCTGATTTGTGCTTCCGCTGCGAGGGCTGCAGTGTGCTCCTCCGCGCGGATCGAGCGTTCTCTGTTTCCATTAACTGTTATAACTCTCCGAGGTCCTGGCATTTTCAGCTTGAGGTACGCATAATGCGGTACCGCGTTGAATCTAGCAAATGCGGTTCGTCCGAGTAGTGCGTGATAGCCACTACGGAAGGGGACGATATCGAAGATTAATTCCTCGCTTCAGAAGTTGTCCGGAGATCCGAAGACCACTTCCAGTGTGATTGAGCCTGTGCAACAGGCCTCTACACCTGGTATGACACCCTTGAAGGTGGTTTTTGTGGGTTTGATCCTCGAGGGGTCTATACCCATTTTGCGCACTGTGTCCTGATAAAGCTGGTTCAGGCTGCTGCCACCGTCCATAAGGACTCTAGTGAGGTGAAATGCGTCAATGATGGGATCAAGAACCAATGCGGCAGAACCGCCATGATGGATACTAGTGGGATGGTCCCTACGATTGAAAGTGATCGGACAAGAAGACCATGGGTTGAACTTTGGGGCGACTGGCTCCATCGCATAGACGTCCCTTAGTGCACACTTCCGTTCCCTCTTGGGAATATGGGTTGCGTATATCATGTTCACCATTTTCACTTGGGGAGGAAATTTCTTCTGTCCTCCTGTGTTCGGCGGCCGGGGCTCCTCCTCATCGTCGCTATGCAGCCCCTTTTACTTGTTTTCGGTATTCAACTTGCTGGCCTGCTTGAACACCCAGCATTCTCTGTTGGTGTGATTGGCTGGCTTATCAGGGGTGCCATGAATTTGACATGAGCGATCGAGTATGCGGTCCAAACTGGACGAGCCCAGATTGCTTCTTTTGAACGGCTTCTTCCGCTGACCGGATTTAGAGCCAATGAATCCGGCATTGACTGTCGTGTCTTCGGCGTTGTCGCTGTTGTTGCGGTGCTTGTGTCTGTTGCGACGTGGTATGCCGTTACTATCTTTGCCATCTGAATTGCCATGATTTCTTGATGTGTTGTTGTTGCTAGCCAGCCAGCTGTCCTCGCCCGCGCAAAAGTGGGTCATGAGTGTCGTGAGGGCTGCCATAGACTTTGGCTTCTCTTGGCCGAGCTACCGGGCGAGCCACTCGTCACAGATGTTATGCTTAAATGTCGCTAAGGCCTGTGCATCCGGACAGTCGACAATTTGGTTCTTTTTAGTTAGGAATCGGGTCTAGAATTTCCTGGCCGATTCCCCTGGCTGCTGAGTTATATGGCTCAAGTCATCAGCATCCGGTGGTCGCACATAAGTGCCCTGGAAGTTGTCAAAGAATGCATATTCCAAATCCTCCCAACTGCCAATGGAGTTTGCTGGCAAGCTATTCAGCCAATGCCGAGCTGGTCCTTTGAGTTTTAGTGGGAGGTATTTGATGGCATATTGATCGTCACCGCGGGCCATGTGGATGTGGAGGAGGAAATCCTCGATCCATACCGCGGGGTCTGTTGTACCATCATATTACTCAATGTTCACGGGTTTAAATCCTTCTGGGAATTCGTCATCCATTACTTCATCAGTGAAGCATAGGGGGTGTGCGGCGCCACTGTGTCGGGCTATGTCACGACGTAGTTCATACGAGTCTTGTCGGCTGTATTCGGCCCGGCCGGATTTGCATTTAGTGTATCAGGAGTGACGATCATCATCACGCGTTGGGGCGCGCCCCCGTGATCCATAGATCAATCTTGTATGTCCTGCTTTGTTTTCCAATACGTCTCGCAGGTCCTGCGTGTTGCCCCGGGCCTTGGTGTTTTTGTTTGTCTGGCGAAGGGGTGCGGGCTGGACTTCGGGCTGATATGCCCCTCTGTCTCGGCCACGAGGTGGCTGATCAGCCGCATCATACGCTGGTAATGCAGGTTTTAATGCTTCCTCCGCGAGTTGGGGTAGCAACCTGCGCTTTGGGTAACTCTTGGTTGGGCGCTCGAGTTCGTATTCCTTGGCCGCCAGGACCTTAGTCCATCTATCCGCTAGCCGATCTTGATCAGCTCGAAGCTGTTGTTGCTTTTTCTTCAGGCTATTTGCTGTGGCTATAAGTTGGTGCTTGAAGCACTCCTGGTCGACGGGATCCTCAAGCACGATAAATTCTTCGTCGCCGAGACTCACCTCGTCTTCGGAGAGAGGCATGTAATTGTCATCCTCTGATTCTCCGTCTGCTGCGTGTTACTGAGTGCTAGCTTGTCCATCCTCCTGCTCGAGGCCTGGCTGGAGGGGATTGACTTCGTCTTCGGCACTATCCGGAGCGTTATTGTCTCTTGTACCGGTATCGCTGCTTTTGCTATGGTGGGACTTAGAGCGGCGCCGCTGACACCGGTGCTTGGATTGCTTCTTGGAGGGATTATCCTCTGTTGCCTTATCGCCATCGCCTTCTTTGGGGGTGTCCACCATGTATATATCATATGATGAGGTGGCAGTCCAGCGCCCTGTGGGTAGTGGTTCCTGTTCGTCTCCTGCATCGTCGTCCATACCATCGATGTCTTCGGGGCTGAAATCGAGCATGTCGGTTATATCATCGACAACGTCTACTGAGTGGGTGGTGGGTGGGGAGCGAATTTCTTCATCGTCCGCATCCCACTCTAGCCGGACATAGTTCGGCCAAGGGTCTCCTGACAAGGAGAGAGACCTTAATGAGTTTAGCACGTCGCCCAGTGGTGAGTGCTGAAAGATATCCGCGGAGGAAAACTCCATGATCGGTGCCCAATCAGATTGGATTGGCACGGATGCAGGCGGTTCGGAGCCCGTGGCCGGGGACGAATCCAAGTGAACGGCAACACGGGTCTCATAAGAGGTGAAGTCAGTATTCGGCTCTATCGCTGCTGCGTGCGCGGCCTCTGTGGAGGGGTCTATCCACCCGTCCTCGGACGGCACGGCCTGCTCCGGATTGAGGGCCAGAGTAGTTGCAGGTGTGATCTCCTGAACACTGTCCGACGGCAAAGCTAAGCCATGCTCGTCCGGACTGTGCGGCGCACCTGACATGGGCTCGAATCCGTCGAAGATCAAGTCTCCGCGGATGTCGGCAGTATAGTTCAAGTTTCCAAACCTGACCTGATGGCCAGGGGGTAGCTCTCGATCCGCTCCAGATGGCCAAGCGAGTTGGCCCGCAGTACGAAGCCGTCGAATACGAAGATCTGTCCGGGGAGGAAAGCCTCGCCCTGGATCGCATCATTGTCGATGATCGAAGGAGCCATCAAGCCTTTATCGCGACGGCATAGTGGTACTCTCAATGAAAGCACCAATGTCGGTGTCATAACCGACGGATCTTGGGTAGGGGGTCCCGAACTATGCGTCTAAGGCGGATGGTAACAGGAGGCGGGCCGGGGACACAATGTTTACCCAGGTTCGGGCCCTCTCGATGGAGGTAATACCCTACTTCCTGCTTGATTGATCTTGATGATATGAGTATTACAAGAGTTGATCTATCACGAGATCGTAGAGGCTAAACCCTAGAAGCTAGCCTATGATTCTGATTGTTGTTGTCCTACGGACTAAACCCTCTGGTTTATATAGATATCGGAGGGGGCTAGGGTTACACAGAGTCGGTTACAAGGGAGGAGATCTACATATCCGTATTTCCAAGCTTGCCTTCCACGCAAAGGAGAGTCCCATCCGGACACAGGACGAAGTCTTCAATCTTGTATCTTCATAGTCCAACAGTCCGGCCAAAGTATATAGTCCGGCTGTCCGAGGACCCCCTAATCCAGGACTCCCTCAGTGACCCCATCAGTAGTTTTTCTTTCATACACGCTCTCACAACTTTTGTCTTTAGTTGTGAAGTAAATATTGGCTATGATCTGTGAATCATTGAGATGCATCAACATGCGTGTTAGTTTTCCCTTGTATTTGATGGAATGTTGTAACGGGGCAACCTCGGAGTAGGAATGAAAATGGAGTGGAAAGTGTCCGTTTTTCCGGAGAAAAAATGGAAACGGAAAGAAACCAATGTTTCGTTTCGTTGGATCGCGCCATCGAGCAAAACCAACGTTTAAATCACGTCTGTCGCATTCGTGTCTCACCCTCTCCACGGCTCGGCCCCACACGGTCGCTCGGCATGCCACTCACCGCAAACCGAGTATACGATAACTTTCCCGCCTGCTTATTGATGGATCGCGCCATGGAGTACTAGTACTACTGGAAGAGATTGGCTAGTTGGGGGAGGACAGCTAGCTGTAGCACGGACTCCCAAGAACTTCTTACATGCATGTTGTGGCCGGCTATTGCGACCTTTGAACGCGGAGCAGTCGTGTGCACCTGGAAGCGGCGCAGGCGACGCTCTCTCGGCTGGCGCGCCGCTTCAATGCCGGCACCATTGAGAGGTCGCGTCCGCTCTGGCCGGGCATGAATGCGGCACTGACCGTTTCAGGCGGGAAGCACGCGCGGGTGATGAAGAGGGTTCAGGTTGGTCAAGAGCGGCAGTGGCAGCGGTCCGGACGCCCGCAAACAAGAGATGATGTACGTTAATATTGCCGCGTATATAATTAACAACGTAAATAATGTGCCAGTTGGACAAATATGATTGGATATGGAGATGGAAATGGAATTTTACGTAAACACGGATATGCATGTCTATGTCTATGTGTCTGTGCGCGACGACTCTCTCGACCTGGAAACGGGGGCGTGTTTTTGATCGAGTTTTCTTTCTTGGTACGTTAAAAAATTGTCCGCCAGTTTTCGTTTCTTTTTTCTGGGAACGCGCGTATTCTATTTAAAACCACTGCTATGGAGAGATTGTTTTACTCCATTATAGCCTCTTGTTTGATAGAGTTCTCGCTCTCTCACCCTCTCCATATCAAAACAAGATGATAGTGTCCACACTATCTATCTCCTCAACGGTGGTCACAGATCCAGCCAAATCCCGTCCGCTGCGGGAGGTGAGGAGGTGCAGCGTTGACGTTGTCGCCATCGGCGATGGAGGAAGCCGATGCGCACCGTCCTCTCGGAGCCGGCGCTGGCGCGGACGAAGGTCCTCCACGCCCTTGTTTGGTACCGTCGTGTGGGCAGATCCCGCCCGCCCGCCTAAGCGACATCTCGCCCACCTGAGGTATAACTTCTTGTACTGGTCCAGCTCCCCAGGTTGCTGCATGCGGGTTTTCTTCTATGCGACTACTCCCCAGCTCCCCATGTAAAGTAGCTAGAGTTCGTCGGCTGGTCCAACATCACCTACTATTATAGAGGAAGTGCCACTCGAAAAGTTGTCCTGATTTATGCATCGGTGGAGGTATACATGTTGTTTCGACAAAAAGTACATGGTGGTTGTGCGGTCATTGTCCATATGCTCCTATTGCTGCTGCTAATCTAATACTATCACTGGTTAAATGAAGAAATGCTTTTTTTCTCGGGTATCCTGGTTTAGTTCCCATCAAGATAATCATGATGCTTCCGTTTGTTGGTGTACTTTTCATAATTCTTATTGACAATTGAGATGTCGTTGTTAATCTTGTAAAACAAAGTAACAACACTATATCCCTTTTTTATATTTTTGGAAACAGCGATGCGTATCTCCATACCCGGGCATGTCTTCCTCAATTTTAGTGGAACTGCACAAAATTGGATGGCCATTGTTGTTCCACCTCACTGTCCCCTGCCACGTGGTTCTTCCTTCCTCGAGCTTGACTACTACGAAGAAACAGACCACAGTGAGGATTTGTCGAACTTCATAGGTGCCTCACCCAAACTTGATGCCAAATGGATGACGCATCACCACGATGACCTATCGATGCTCATGGTCGTGCCTCATGGTTGCGTCGGCTAGTGAAGCTGATCGATTTTCAATGAAAAACAAGTTGTCTTCCATCAGTGCTCTTTGCTTGTTACCCACAAAGATGATATCCTTCGTCAGTTCACCTTGGTTGCGTTGGAGACGCAGTCGTCTTTCACGTTGGCGCAATTTTATCACACAATTGGCTATGAACCAAATGTTTCCTCGAAGAAGGATCGACATTGGTACTAAGAGCATAAGTTTTGTATTGATTTCTAAGCCTTCTCACAACTTTGTCTCCAGCTCCCCTGTAATTTTATTTGTCCAGCTATTAACTTTGATTAAAAAAATGGTGTGGACTAAAAACTCGGATGGACGTACTAGCCCTCCATTTTAATTTACTCCGCATATTAGATTTGACTGAAGTCAAACTTTGTAAAGTTTGACCAAGTTTAGGCCGAACACAACAAACCATAATTATTAGAGAGGGCAAACTGTACAAACTCTCAAACCTTTCCGATAATTGAAATTAAAATTCTTTATTTGTACACACTCTCACACGTTTCCGATAATTTGGCGCATGTGTGGTTGTTCACTTAAGGGAGGGTAGTGTACCGCACGAGAAGGACAGGAAGTGCGACCAGTACGCGTGGATCGTTAGTTCATTGGAAGTACTCCCTCCGTTCCTAAATATTTGTCTTTCAAGTGGTTTGCAATGGACTACCACATACGGATGTATATATACATTTTTTACAGTGTAGATTCACTCATTTTGCTCCGTATGTAGTCATTTGTTGAAATCTCTAGAAAGACAAATATTTAGGAACAGAGGGAGTAGTAGTTTTCTTCACTGGTACGTTAAATAAAGAGTTTCGTTTCGTACTTACACAATTTAAAACGATTGTTATGGAGAGAATAAGAAAACCACTCCACTATATATTACTCGTATACACAAGTACTATATGGACACAGCTTCATTGACTTTAGTGCACCTGCCTTTGGGTTTATGATAGGTGGGCCCAATATGTGGCTGGCCCACGTGTCATACAGCCAAAAGCAGGTGCAGTTAAGGCACCGGAGCTCAGTCTGTACTACAGTATATATATATATATATAAGCTGGAGCCTCAGCGTTTGTTCGCTAGGGTTTGCACTCTCCACACTCTCGCCGCACTACATATATATATACACGTTGGAGGCTCACCGTTCCTTTGCTAGGGTTTCCTATATTCACTGTCTCTCGCCCTCTTCACCAGATCTAAACAAGACTGCGTTGTGGCCTCTGTCTCTCTCACCCCCCTCACAGCTGGCGAAGGAGGCGTCCGGATCCCGTCGCACCGGGAAGGGGAGGAGGTCCAGCGTTCACTCTATCGCCTTCGGCGAGGGAGGCAATCCACTGCCGGCTGCGCTTTTCTCTTTCACCCAGCGCATGTGCGGGAGGGCCACCGACCCCTTCTTCCTCGCTGCCATACGTAGTGTGGGCAGATCCGACCTCCTGCCGCATGACTTGCCACATCCCGACGACCCTAAGGTATAAGTTTCTTTGAAACCATCATTGGTCTAGCTGCATGCTGATCTTTTTCAATTCTGTAGTCGAATCTAGGTCTTGGTTCAAAGAGGAAAGAAGGGTGCGGTGGGGTGGAGCATGAATCTAGGACGTGGTTCAATGAGGAAAGGAGGGAGGGAAAGTAGTATAGACTAGCTATCCAGCCGCTTTGTTGGTCGAAAAGGGAAAAAGGGGGTAACCCAGTACAGACATCTGTAAGGAACCGAACTCTTTGTTGAAAAGGGAAAGAAACTGGGGGGTCACGTAGTTTGTGCAGGACTAGATTTGCTGCCCTCACATCGGAAAAAGTTTCAAAGAGAACAAATATAGGACCAACGCAGATTTGTTGCTTGGCTACATACTCTGCATCTCCCATTTATACATGTGGACGCACATGGTGCTGTCATGTCCCATGTCCCATCCACATGATCGTGTAGTGTGTTTTGAGATGTTGTGCTACTTGTATTGGTACTGTTCTAAATAAATGTTGAATTGAAGCTATTGTATTGCTCTCTTTTCCCATTAAGTAGGGAACAAAAATGGTACCAACCCAGACATGATGCTTGTTGCTTTGTTACAACAAACTCTGCATCACCCCCTCTATAAGTAGATGGAAGCACATGGTGTTGTTGCGCCCACTCGCCCCTGGAACTGTTTATGCTTTTTCTTAATCTAATGTTGATGGTAAAATTAAGCAATGCCACTCTCAGAATTAACTACTGAACTATTTTAAGAGAATTTCTCTGTTAATATGAATCAATGCAACCGTTTTAGAAATGCTACTGTCCTATACTTTGTTCTCCATCAAGATAAGGTAGATGCTTCTTTTTGTGGCCGCGTATTTCATCCTCCTTTATTGGCAGTAATTGTTTCCTTTTTTGCCTCTGTTAAATCAGGGATATCTATTCAACTTGTTGCTATAGCAAACTTAAATGTCACACCGTCGACTTTACTTGATTTCAGAGTAACTGCACAAAACGAGATTGGATTTCCTATTCGTGTTGGCAGATTCGTACGTGATCTTGTGTGCGTCATGACAGGTTGGTACTTGCCTTCATCCACATGATCGTGCAGTGTGTTTTGAGATGCTGTGCTACTTGTATTGGTACTGTTTTAAATAAATGTTGAATTGAAATTGTATTGTTGTATTTTCCCATTAAGTAGTGAACAAAAATGGGACCAACCCAGACATTATGCTTGTTGATTTGTTACAACAAACTCTGCATCACCCCCTTTATGAGTAGATGGAAGCACATGGTGTTGTTGCGCCCACTCGCCCCTGGAACTGTTTATGCTTTTTCTTAATATAATGCTGATGGTAAAATTAAGCAATGCCACTCTCAGAATTAACTACTGAACTATTTTAAGAGAATTTCTCTATTAATATGAATCAATGCAACCGTTTTAGAAATGCTACTGTCCTATACTTTGTTCTCCATCAAGATAAGGTAGATGCTTCTTTTTGTGGTCACATGTTTCATCCTCCTTTATTGGCTGTAATTGTTTCCTTTTTTGCCTCTGTTAAATCAGGGATATCTATTCAACTTGTTGCTATAGCAAACTTAAATGTCACACCAGCGACTTTACTTGATTTCAGAGTAACTGCACAAAACGAGATTGGATTTCCTATTCGTGTTGGCAGATTCGTACGTGATCTTGTGTGCGTCATGACAGGTTGGTACTTTCCTTCATCCACACGATCGTGCAGTGTGTTTTGAGATGTTGTGCTACTTGTATTGGTACTATTTTAAATAAATGTTGAATTGAAGCTATTGTATTGCTCTCTTTTCCCATTAAGTAGTGAACAAAAATGGGACCAACCCAGACATTATGCTTGTTGATTTGTTACAACAAACTATGCATGTTGTTGTAGATGGAAGCACATGTTGTTGTTGCGCCCACTCTCCCCTGGAACTGTTTATGCCTTTTGTTAATCTAATGCCGCTGGTAAAATTAAGCAATGCCACTCTTAGAATTAACTACTGAATCTTATTTCAAAACTGCAACACTTGTTAGGGATTGGCGGTATTACCATTTTTGTGGCCGCATGTTTCATCCTCCTTTATTGGCCTATAATTGATTCCTTTTTTGCCTATGTTAAAACAGGGATATCTATTCAACTTGTTGCTATTGCGACATTTTGCTTCGCTTAATTTTGGTGGAACTGCACAAAATGAGACCGGATTTCCATATATGTGTTGAGATCTATCTCAGGTCTTCCTCACGAGTTGTTTCAAATCTTGGTCTTGAAAGGTCAGTACCGACTTTCCTCTAAATTAACTAATGAATCTTAGTTCAAAACTGCAACGCTTGTTAGGTATCGGCGGGAGTACCATTTCTGTTAGGGATCGGCCGGAGTATATGTTTAAGAAATGTATTGTTCAGATAATGTCTCTGTTATTATATATCAGTTACAGTGTTTTACAAATGGTACTATCCTGCTTTGTAGTTCTTTCTACATGTTTAACCAAGGTATTGTTAAGATAATGTCTCTGTTAAAATGAATCAGTCGCATTGTTTTAGGAATGATACTTTTCTGCTTTATCGTTCTTTGTATATGTTGAAACAAGGCATTGTTAAGATAATGTCTCAGTTAATATGAATGAATCACACTGATTGAGAATTGCTACTCTCTTGCTTTGTTTCCCATTAAGATAAGGTAGATCAGTAGATGTTTTTCTTCTGGGAGTACCAGTCATCAACCGTTATTTCTCTGTAATTGTTTCCCTTATACGTTTTGTTGCTTACAGTGATATCAAAATTAAAGCTCGGTTTTATTCCGACTTTGATTTTACTTGAACTGCACAAAAGGAGCCAATGTGTCTAAGGCAAACTGCTGCATTAGTGGGTCCAGTTGGTCTTACCACTTTGCAGAAAGAAGCAGTCACTGTTTGTGCTACATTACAGAAGGAATGATCGAGAAGCTTTACAGAGTATTAGTAGATACTCGTGACATGACTAGTCTACAGAGAGCATAGGAAACTCTACAACACGTGGACTGCACTGGGCAAAAAGTGCCCAAACAAGTACAGGAAGCCAGGACAGGACTCCAAATCTGTCAATGTCATTCTAAGCAACAATGATGGGGCATCTGGGTATGGTAATCTGTTTACCGTACTTTCAGTTTGTTAGTCCACCGATTGGTGGGTTGACACTGGGACCAATATTCATGTGTGTGCTGCTGTGTCTTTGTTTCCTTGCAGCATATAAATACGATATCCACAAGGATGCTCAGCTTGATTTTAGTGGAACTGCACAAAATGTCCACATGGTTTGTGTCCTCCATAATACTTCATCATGCACAATACATCGAATGGTTCTCTAATCATTCGTCGTCACCTTGAGCCACCGAACTATATGTTTGAATGGTGCTGCCAGCGTTGGCCATTAAGAAGGGTAAGAAGAAAGACAAAAAGAGAGATGGCTGCTTTACTTGTGGTTCGGAGGAACACTGGGAAAACAAGTGCCCAAGCAAGTACCAAGAAGCTAGGACAGGACTCCAAGTCTGTCAATGTCACTCTAAGCAACAATGATGGGGCATCTGGGTATGGTAATCTGTTTACCGTACTTTCAGTTTGTTAGTCCACTGATTGGTGGGTTGACACTGGGGCCAATATTCATGTGTGTGCTGATGTGTATTTGTTTTCTGGCGGCATATAAATACGAAATCCACAGGGATGCTCAGCTTGATTTTAGTGGAACTGCACAAAATGTTCAGATGGTTCGTGTCCTCCATAATACTTCATCATGCACAATACATCGAATGGTTCTCTAATCATTCGTAGTCACCTTGAGCCACCGGACTATCAGATGACAAACTAATGACAAACCCTGCCCGTTCCACAATCATAGGCATTACATATTTTGAATGGGAAAAGCTTGTCAAAGTTGACATTATTTTAATATATTGGAATGGGAAAACCTTTTCAATTTTTTCTCATTGATGTTAGCCAGAAGACATGCACTTGATATTTTTTAGTGGGACGCCCTTTGCTGTGAGCAACGTCGATCGTTTTTTCCTATTCCTGTCTTCAGTTCAGAAGTAAATATTTACTTTGCTGAGATGCATAGTCACATGAACGTTGACTTATGTAAGATATTTTAAGAGTTTGTTCTGAATATTATCTATGTAATGCCAGGCCTTGTGTTTGATTGCAAAGTTGAGCTTGGTATGTTGTGGCATGCGGCATCACGAGCTGTTCACCGTGCCTCCTGAGAATAATGCTTCGTATTGTTTTGCATGTCGATCTAATGCCAGTGATTTGCTTGTTAGGAAGATCATCCGCTTCTGTTGTTTCTGTGCTTAAGAAGTTCACCATCTTATGTTTCATTCATAGCCTATACGACAAGTCGGGTAGGTTAGACGTGAAACAATATGATCTTCCGACCAACTCATCATCTTAGGCCATGATTGTATCGTCATTTTCCAACAAAAACTGCTTGTAAAACTGACGCTTGTAAATAAAAGCAGATGGTCTCGGGCGAAGCGCTTGGTTGGTCGATTTCGACTAGTAAAATATACACCGGTCTCTCAAATTACACGCGTAACCCGCCGGTTTTACTTACATACCTCGGGCACTCGGTTTCGTTACGCTTGTATTTTACGCGTTGTTTCCGATGATGAGTAAATTACACTTGTATCTTAATATAGGTGTGCAATAAACCAGAGCTCCCAAGCGCGGCCTTACCGTTTCATGCCGTCTCAGTCTCTCGAAGGTGCTCATAGGTGTCCGATGATCCTGGCTTCCTGAATGAGCAGCGGGCGCTGTATCAGACCATCCGTAGGGCCCGCGAGGCCCTCTCCGTCGTCCTTCGAGTTGTTGCGCTCGCCGTGGTGCCGAGCATTGTTAACATGGTCAATGAACATGGGGATTCAGGAGATGACTTTATTTTGACTGGTTTGCAGTAGGGTCCCACTAGGGCAATAGCCGTACGTAGGCAAGTGCCTCCTTATTATGTACAACTATATTTTTTTTTGCTTCCTCCTGGTTTCCTGACATCACGGTCCCACACCATTGTCAACCTATGTAGTCAATATAAACGAGAGAATTGCACAAGGTGTGGCCGACAGCTGGGACCAAGCAACTCGAGCAGTATTTGTGTTTTTGAGGCGTGAGCACTGCAGAGTTTTTCTTGGTGATGTTTTCATTGTTGTTCAGAGGAGATCAGGGTATTAACTGGGCGGGCAGTGGCCCGTCTAGCCCAGGACAGATATCCAACCCAGATATTATTATTTTTAAGATGAAAATGGCTAGCCCAGCTATACGTTTTTTTGAGGAATACCCAGGCAAGGTCAACTTGTTATTCTTCGCCCCGTTGGGCTGCAAATCTTTCCTAGGACGGATGCATTAGACTTAACAGGAAAATGGGCTTTAAAAAATAATAAATGGGATGTAATTATAAAAACTGGGCAGACTATAAAAAATTGCACCAAGCACAAAATTAGTTTATAAAGTATTATTTATGGATTTTGAAAATCTTAATTTTTAATTGTTGCGCGCGCAATGATTCATTAGATTTTTACGTAATACAAATTTATATTTAATCTGACTAGAATTTTCGGGATAAAAATATTTCGGATCCCATCAAAATGTGGGAAATTTTATTGAATTCTGTCTTGAACGGTTGGTTGAAATTATTAATCGTTGTCCTATATAGAAAATGGGTTGTACTTTTAACAAACTGTAAATGGGCTGTAGTAAATTCCATTAGAATTCAAAAATGGGCTATACATTCTTACAAATCGGAAATGGGCTATAAGTTCTCTGCCACACACTTGTGGGCCTAATAAGTTGACGCATCCCCTAAAAAAGAAGTTGACACGAATGCCAGGCTTTGTCAACTAATTATAGTCAACACATGGTTCTAGCAGCAGTGGCCGTTGGATGTCCATCCAACGGATGCCGTGCTTCTTCTTCAATCTCGGATATTCTAGCTTCACCCGCCCAAAAAATGATTCCTCCCCCTGACATCTGGGGCGCACCGTTTCGGAAGCTGACCTGTGGGCCTACTAAGTTGACGCGTACCAAACTCTTTGTCAACTTAGTCAATATAAACGATTCTAGCTGCAGTGACCGTACGATGTCCATCCAACGGCCGTAGTGCTTCTTCAACCTCTGGTCTTCTTGCTCCAGCCGCCCAAAGCAACGTCGGTCGTGCCAGCTGCTCCTGCCTCCCATGGCCGGTTGTGCTGCCGCGGAGGCCTCACCGCCCCCTACTACTCCCACCGCTGGCCAGGCCATCCCTCCACTCACCCACACCCCCTATTATTCTGCGGCGACGGGAGCCTCACACCGCAGCCGAACCAGTGAACCCTCGTACCCCTCTCCGCGCGGGCTTCCACTGCCGCGTCTTCCCCGGCTCCGCGTCGTCCCCTTCGTAGGCCTCGCCGCTCGCCGTCGTCCAAAGCCCTAGTGCTCTCGGCGCGGCGTGGTCAACGTGGGCAAGGAACGACTTCCATCGGAAGAGGACTTTACGTGGAGAGGCTGACAGCTGGGTCCACGGCAGTCACAAGGAAGCGCCACCTTATTACGTGGAAAATAATTATTCCTCCACCTTACAGCAGGGACCCACCGGACGGGCCACCGTATTTGGCAAAAAAAAAGTTTCCCCCTGACTATTGGGACCCACCGGACGGGCCACCGTATTTCGTGAAAAAAATGTTCCCTCCGCTGTCAGCTCGGACCCACTGGAAGTGCCTCCTTATTACGCACAAAAAAATGAATACTCCCCCTGCTAGTTGGGACCCACCTTGGTCGGAGGCTGACTTGTGGGCCTACTAAGTTGACGGGGACGGAGTGCTTTGTCAACTTAATCAATATGAACGATTCTAGCTCCAGTGACCGTACGATGTCCATCCAACGGCCATAGTGCTTCTTCAACCTCTGGTCTCCTTTCTCCAGCCGCGCAAAGCAGCGCCAGTCGTGCCACATGCTCCTGCCTCCCATGGCCGGCTGTTCTGCCACGGAGGCCTCACCGCCCCCTACTATTCACACCGCTGGCCAGGCCCTGCGGCGATGGCAGCCTCACACCGTAGGCGAACCAGTGAACCTTCGTACTCCTCTCCGCGCGGGCTTCCACTGCCGCGTCTTCCCCGGCTCCGTGTCGTCCCCTTCCTAGGCCTCGCCGTCGTCCACCGCCCTGGTGCTCTCAGCGCAGTGTGGTCAAGTTGATCAAGGAACGACTTCCATCGAAAGAGTACTGTACATGGAGAGGCTGATAGTTGGGTCCACGGCGGCCGCAAGGAAGTGCCTCCTTATTACGTACAAAATAATTATTCCTCCACCTGACAGCGGAGACCCACCGGACGGGCCAACGTATTTCACCAAAAAAACGTTTCCCCCTGACTGCTGGGACCCACCAGCAACATCTTCGCACGCAAGGAAGTGCATCCGGGCAAAAAAAAACGATTTGCCCCCCTGATTGCTGGGACCCACCAGCTACATCTTCGCAGGCAAGGAAGTGCCTGACAGTCGGGACCCACCCGGTCGAAGCTTACGTAGCGTTGTCATTCTGGTCGCGAACGTCTACGTACATACTGGCCGATGTTGAGGCGCGCACGTGTCGTAGTAGAGGCGTGCACGTAGCATGTACACGTACGTACAACGGCCAGTGTGCAAGAAAGAAAATACAGCGACGTACGTACATATGGGCAGGGTCTCGAACGCCTACTCGTGCATACGTACGGCCAGGGCTCGTGTACATGGTTGGGTCGGAACGGAGAAACTGCCTCGTCGTCGTGTTCATGGGGAACCAACCGGCTGGGTCGGAACGGAATGCGTCGTCGTGTTCATCGGGAGGGCTTGGACGGAATAGCCGATGGAAACGAGGCCTGGCGTACCACAGAATGGAGTAAACGGCCTTGTGTTCGACCGGCCACGGTCAAAACGGGATCCTGTTCATTGGGAGGGGTTTGGCGTACCGCAAAACGGAGGAAACGGACCTCCTACAGTCGAAATGGGGGTCCTGTTGATCGGGAGGGTGTGGCGTACCGCAAAACGGAGGAAACGGACTTGTGTTGGAGCGCTACGGTCGAAACGGGGGTCCTGTTCATCGGGAGGGGTGTGGCGTACCGCAAAACGGGACTCCACGGGATACTGTTCATCTCCACCGTCGACCCCCTCCAGCCTCCACGGGCTACTTTTTTTGAACTATTGAAACGGTAGGAGAGGCTCCTACTGCAAATTAAATAAAAGAATCAGCAACTGTACATGAGTGTTATGTTACAAATCCATCCCACTTTGTGGGTGGAAGGGAGGGGGGTGGAGCTACACTTAGCTAATTATTACAAGGTTAGTAAAAAGGAAAGTAAGAAGGGTTTATTCTTATCTCCCACCCTATAAGTAAGAAGAGCTAGGTCTTCTTTCAATCTAGATAGCCAGGAGCTTGTGGATGGGGTTATGCCTCGAAAGTGTTTATTGTTCCTTTCTTTCCAAATGCTCCAAGCAGATTGGAGGAGAATCTCCACAAATAAGGGTCTGTTCCAAGAAGTTTTAGCAGATTCCACCCAGTCCAATCTGTTGCCTTGGGTGGTCCCTTGCATTCCAATTTTGGCCCAACAATGCAAGCTAAAGGGACATTCAAAGAATAAGTGCTCCACTGTTTCATCATTGCATGTAGGGCACAGCAAGCAGCCGAAAGTGTTACCAATGTTATAATGTCTGTGTTTTAACATGTTTCTGGTGTTCAGCCTATCCGAAAGTAGGAGCCACCCAAACACTTTGAGTTTCATCATGGTTTTTGACTTCCATAGCCTGCTTTTGTAAACTGCTCATTGTATCTTACCTGCTTATCCTAATCTGCTTAGTATAGGTTGGTTAGTGATCCATCAGTGACCCACACCTTGTCCTTGTTGCCCCTGCTTCATCATCGATGACTCGATCAACATGATCAACGGCCAGAGTTCGGCACCTCACATCACATCACGCCCCTTTTTGTTGCTCGACTCTGCAGAGTTACCATCGAGTGCCGATGGTGGAACCTCATACATCACTCCTGATGAGATCTCTGTAGTGTAGTTATTTGGTCGTGGTCATCGAGGCTGGTTCCTCTTTCACCATTTCCTATACGACTCTGTCGTGCAACACCTCAAGTGTGAACCTCGAGGGTGGTACATCTTATGTTCACCTTGATGATTACATCGAGTGGAATTCACCAGGGGTGATTCCTCGGGTTTTCCCCTTGATGTCTGGACACACGGTTACCTTGACTTTACTTGAGACCGTTGTGAAAGCCGGGCGGGCCCGGAGAGCACCCGTGTGATATAACAGTGGCGGCTGGCTGTTTAGCGGTATCACCCAGGAGGGGGTGGTAGCTCCGGACTTGTCCCGACAGTCATCACTACTTTAATTGTTAATGCACTAACAGGTTTGGGTATTTGTTCTGAATTGGCATTTGGCCTTTACGCACTAACCACCACACAACAATAGTTATGGGCCTCGACGTCGCAGTATCAGCCGAAGCTTTGTCAGAAGTCCAGTTCAGCATTGTGGGCCTGTCGGGCCAGTGCCATCCAGTATGAGGTGGTGCTCGTCCCAGCTCATCGCACAACGACCCCGAGTTCAACGGGCGATGGGCTCAGACCCCGGAGTGCTTAGGATGTAGACCGGCGGGGACCTCTCTGCTGAGCCTAGGTAGGGCTACGACGTGTTGATCTTCAGAGGCCGGGCATGGACTCAGAAAAATGTGTCCGGCCAGAGTACAAGCGTGTTGGAAAATGTGGTGCACCCCTGCAAGGAAGATATATATTCGAATACCGTGTCCACGGTAATGGACGTTCAGACTTATATCCTGATCTTATATAACTAGAAATGGATACTTGATATATGTGATGGATATGTGGCTTCGGGATTGCTTTTTTGCAGGGAGTCGAGGAAGGATCTCTGGGCATTAATTCTACAACATGCTTGTTAATTATAAACTGCTATTCTTTACTCTTCTACATGCTGCAAGATGCTTGGAGCTACTTGAAGATGCTAGTCTTCGATAGGCTAGGCCTTCCCCCCTATTCTGGCATTCTGCAGTTCAGTCGACGGACACAACCCTTCCATTTGATACCATTGCATACTTAGTTTAGATCTGATGCTTGCGAGTACTTTGGATGAGTACTCACGGTTGCTTTGCTCGCCCTTTCCCTCCTTCTTTCTTCTTTCTGGTTGTTGCAACCAGATGGTGGATCCCAGGAGCGAGATGCCACCCCAGTCGACTACTACTACTACCCCGAGGGTGCCTACTACTACATGGAGCCCGCCGACGACCAGGAGTAGTTAGGAGGTCCCAGGCAGGAGGCCTTGCCTCTTCGATCGTTGATGTTTGTGCTAGCCTTCTTAAGGCAAAACTTGTTTAACTTATGTCTGTACTCAGATATTGTTGCTTCTGCTGACCCGCTTATGTATCGAGCTATGTATTCGAGCCCTCGAGGCCCCTGGCTTGTAATATGAAGCTTGTATGACTTTTATTTGTGTCTAGAGTTGTGTTGTGATATCTTCCCGTGAGTCCCTGATCGTGATCGTACACGTTTGCTTGTATGATTAGTGTATGGTCAAATCGGGGCGTCACAGATGATATTGCTTCTATGTCTTATGGCACAATGTCCAAGAGCACTATTGATGATGATTTTATTATGTCTATTGCTTGTTGTGATGATTATGATTGGGAAGATAATGATACTTCCTATAATCTTGGAAATATTTTTGGCACCAACTTGGGAAATTATGATGATAGAAATGATGAGAGTGATTATGCTTATGATATGACAAGCCACAAGCTTGGGGATGCTATGTTTGATGAAAATGACATGTTTGAGAATTTATTTGTTGCAATTAATGTTTGTCCCAAGCTTGGGGATGCTATGCTTAATGGAGATGATCTTTTTAGTCCCCTTACTTTGAATGATCAAATTTGCTATGATGATTGCATGCCCCACACTTATGATGATTATTGTGATGATACTTATGTTATAAAAAGTAGTGATAATTATTGTCATAATTTTGAATATCCTTTTACTGAACATTACTCTCTTAATGTGGGAACAATTTTTAGTATTCAAGTTTCGTATGATACTCCCACTATTGTGAATGAGAATAAAATTGCTTATGTGGAAAGTAATAAATTTTCGGAAAAAGTAACGCCCACACGTGTGGGCGTTTGCACATCGCCCACACGCCTCCATCACAATTCATTTTGTCACATAAGAATAGATGACATCAGCAGAAATATTTTTGGTTTTCGGCTTAAAAATGTTTTATCTCCTAATTAAAAAAGTGAATTAAAAATCTGTTTTCGCTGTTAAATCCGTCTCAACGAGATCTTCAAAACTAGACCCCATGTTGATATGTTTCGACGAAATTTTTTTTGCCCAGAAGTTGCTGTCGGATGTGGGGTTCCGGCAAAACCCTTAAGGTTCGAACTCTGGGGTGCGCCCGAAGTCTTTCTCTCCAACCGATCCACGCCCTGGCTCTCTAAGATCTTGTGGACGAACTCGACGAACTCACTACATAGAAAGACACGAGATTTATACTGGTTCGGGCCACCATTGTAGTGTAATACCCTACTCCAGTGTGGTGGTGGTGGATTGCCTCTTGGGCTGATGATGAACAATATAAGGGGAAGAACAACCTCCTGAGGTTGAGGTGTTGTTGTGCTAGGGTAGGCTCTCGATCGGATCAGATCAAGTTGAGATGCCCCTACTATGGTGGCTAGTTCTACTTATATAAGCCCTGGTCCTCTTCCCAAATATCGAGCGGGAAGGGAGCCAACAACGGCGGGCAAATTTGAAGGGGGACAGCTAGTACAAGCTATCCTGACAAAAGTGGTCTTCGCCTGCGAAAGGCTCTCGTCATGACGCTGTCTTGGGCTCCACGATGATCTCCGCCTTGCCGTCCCACTGGTCTTGGTCTCGTTGCACCTATATGGCAACCTTTGCCTGATGCCTCGGTACTCCTCGCCTGCGCTGGCCTCCTTAGCACCAAAGTGGAAACAAGGACGCTGCGTGTGCTGGCGCCCGCCTTGTGCCCGCCTGGTGTCGATCGTCATGGCTCATGTCACGAAAGCCTCGTGAGGTTTGCCCCGCCTTGATATCTCCGCTCCTCGTGAGCCTGCCTGGCTGGGCCACTCCTGAGGAGGTCTTGCGTCGCCCGCCTCGCGAGGCTTGGCCCCTCGCGAGGGTCTTGGATGCTTTGCTGATGAAGATGGGCTATATGGGCCCGCTAGCTTAGCCACGCCGTGGGCCGCAGGCAGGCAAGTCTGGGGACCCCCGTTCCCAGAACACCGACAGTAGCCCCCGGGCCCAAGGTCTGTTCGGGCTTGGCTTCGCGGCGAAGCCAAGGGTCAAGTACGGTGCACCGCGGGCCCCAAAAGCCTGCGGCCTCGGTTGACGCGTGGCGGTTGATTGGACGTGGGCGTCTCCGCTTCCCAATGTTGCCTCGGCAACTGCTTGACTTGACAAAAGGCTGGCGCAGGCAGTACTTGCCTTCATTGCTTCTTCCTCGCCTCGCTCCAGATCCCCTTTCTCGCTCCTCTCCACCGCTACCTCCAGATCCGCTCCATTCTCATCATGCATCTGCGACCCATGGCGCCGCGCAAAGTCAGGACTTCCTCAGCACCGGCTTGGTATGAGTCGGCTCTTGAAGCGCCCACCGTCACGGAGAAGAGCCTCGCCTCCGTGCGCCTGCTGACGGCGGGTGAGAGCAATGACTGGGGGGAGACCGAGCTCCGACTTGCCTCCGACGTGTCGGAGCCTGAGGAAAGCACTTTCTTACCGTTCTTCTCGAGAAGTGTTGCCGTCGGGTTGGTTCCTCCCTTCTCCGATTTCTTTTATGAAGTCCTCGACCACTACGCGCTGCAGGCATTGCATCTCCATCCCAACTCTGTCCTCCTCCTGTCCATCTTCGCCTACTACTCTGAGGCGTATCTGGGCGTGATGCCATTCATGGCGCTCCTGCACCATTTCTTCTTCCTCCATGTCAGCGAGGGGCACATCTCCGGATGCGCTAATTTCGTCTCATCCGGCAAGGCCAACTCGATCTCGAACACCGGGAAAAGGGCCGACAACATTCGATCCAAATGGGTCATGGTGGACGCCAAGCGCGCCGATCCGCGTCTGGTGTTGCCAATAGTGGCGCCCTCTTCCAACAGGGGGTGGCCCAAGGTGGAGCTTGCTGATGAGCGGGCGTCGTTAGTGTTGGGGCAGATGATGACCGACCTGAAGCCGGGCAACGCGAAGGCGGCCAAGGTGATGGGGGTCATGCTCCTGAGGGTGTTCTTGACGCTGGGAGTTGCCCCGCTCCAGGCGCGCACGCGCCCCCTGTGGGAGCTTGAAGAAGAGGGAAACAAGACCTGCCTGAGGCCGGGGGCCCTGCCTGACGACGAATTGGCCTTTGTCCTGCGTCTCATAGTTGGGGACAACTAGGAGTACCCGCCAAGCGCCTTCGTTCCCCTGTTCCAACGCAGGGACCGGGAGGAATTCGTCGCCTCCAGGCCGACCTTTGACGCGCGCGGGCTGGTGCCACCGGCGCTCCCAGGAGCCCCTGTGGCATCGAAGCCGGTGGAGGTGTCCTCTGACGAGTCCCGTGGGGAGGAGGAAGAGGAGATGGACTCAGAGAAGACTCTTGAAGAGGTGGGGGAGACTTCCCCTCTGAGCAAGGCCGAGATCCTCCGCGCCCTTCCTGACGATGCCAAGGCCATCACCCGGCAGGAGGAGAGGGAGCAGCCCCTCATCCCGATGAGGGGTAGGTCGTCGCTGGTGCATCGCGATGCCTCCTCCGTCTCGACACCTCCTGGGGCTGGCTCTAGCCCTGCCTCCGCACCGTCTGCCGCCGCTGGAGCCCGCACGCCTGCTCCTCAGGTCCCCATGCTATCAGGCTTCAAGCTCCCCAAGCGGAAGTATGTCGCGGTGGATCTGTAAGTGTCTTAAGCTTCGCCTTGTCCCTGTTGTACTTGTTATTTCCTGACATTCGCCCTCGGTCGATCAGGCCGGCGCCTTCAATGAAGAGGAGGAAGGAGGATTCGGCGGTCGTGCCTTCCTTCGCAGAGAAAGGAGGCAGCGGTGCCCGCATCTCCCCAGCCCGGTCGTCCTCGCGAGGCCAAGAGGAACATCGCCGCATGGAATCAGCCGCCATGGCCCCGCTGGCTCTGGAAATGCCGGCGTCTGGTTCGGCTGGAGAGGTCCTGGCCGCTCCGGAACCTGTAGTCTCCCAGGCCCTGGCGATGACGTCGGCTCCTCCCACTGCTGCACCTCCACTCCCTGGTTCTTCTGCTCCTGCTGCTGTCCTGGAACGCGCTCTTTCGGAGATGACTCAGTTGCAGGCGGATCTCCTGAGCGCGGACCCACACCTGGTGGCCGGGCGCCTGGAGCTGGCTTCCGGCTGGCTTCACTCCGACTTGGCCGTTCACGCGACGCTGAGCCAAGCCGCGGCGTCTTCCGAGAAGGAGAAGCAGAGTGCCGCCAACACTGCAGCCAATCGCGAGGTGGCACTGAAGGACGCCGAGGCCGCCCGCGACCGCTGTCGAGAGCTGGAGGATGAACTGAAGAGCCTGTGTGACGAGCGCGTTGATGAAGCACGCTGCTCCCAAGAGAAGGAGGAGGAGGTGAAGGCCCGGGAGGACGCCTTCAAGAACCATGATGCTGAGCTGGCGGAGCTGGAGAAGACGCAGGCCGCCGAGCGCAGCCGGCTGGAAGGGCTGGAGCGGAAGGCGAAGGCGAGAGAGGCCGATCTTGACGCCAAGGCGCGAGTCCTGGCCGAAGACCGCGCGGCCTTTGCCGACCTCGAGAAAAGATCTCGCAAGGCATTGAAGACACTTTACGAGCATGGCCTAGAGAAGTCATTGGCCACCGATGAGGACGGCCCCACCCGGCTGCTTCCTCTCTTGGTGAAGGCACTCGAAGAAGTCGTTGATGGTGTCGGTCCCATGGCGGAGGCAGAAGCTCGCATCATGTCTTCAGAGCCTACCTCATCCGCCATTGGGCCGACCGAAGACCAGGACGGACCAAGGAGTGAGGGGCTACGTGACCAGTTAGGCTCCTGAGTCGCGATTCTTAGGAGTCCCCCTTGACGCCCAAACAACTTATAGGGAGAGTTCGCGAGGATAGATTAATGTTCTACGTCGGCAAAGCCCGGCCCCGCACATACCTCAACCGCCATTGGGCCGACCGGAGACCAGGACAGACCAAGGAGTGAGGGGCTACGTGACCAGTTAACCTCCTGAGTCGTGATGCTCAGGAGTCCCCCTTAACGTGCAAACAATCTTCGTACCTTCCCTCGCCGAGGCCTCGGAAGGGGCGCGCGACGCCCGGGTCTGGGAGACCTGGTTGGGTGGCGTGCGCTTGGGCGTGACCCGAGCGCAGCCCCCATGCCCAGCCCCCTCACGCGGCTCTCCCGAGGGGAGGCGTTGCGGTGAGGCTGGACGCTGAGCTCTGGGCTCCCTGAGGTCGGTACGACCGTTGGGCCGCCATCAGTTATTTATCACCAGCGCGGAGCATAGTGCCTTCGCTTGTGCACAAGCATAGCCGCTCCTCGGCAGTGTCGACGGCCAGCGCGGAGCATAGTGCTTCCACTTGTGCGTGGGATGGGGGGCCCTTCCGGGAGGAGCCCCCGGGGCGTGTACAGCCCCGCCCTGACACGTGGCTTGCACGGCAGGCCTGCGAGGTGTATCTGGGCACTCGTGAGCCAGCACGGGACTCGCGAGGCCCTACCTCAAGGCGGGTTGCGCCTGGTCTTGAGTCTTGGTGACTGTATGTTCCTGCAAGGCGGTTAGGTGGAAGCACTCTACGTCCTCAGGTCCCGACCCTCGAGCGAGCTCAACCGCCGCTGGTATGCCAGGTCGCGATGCCGTGGTCAAGGCCAGGGGGTGAGGGCTGGAGAGCCAGTAAGAGCTCCTGAGTTGCGATGCCCAAGAGCCCCCCTTTTAACGCGCAAGCGAATTGCACGGGGTGGATGGACCCGCGGCGGGTGACGATCGAGCAGGTGATAACCGTAGGTAGGTTAAGCATGGAAGGCAAATCAGCTTGGGTAAATGCAGAAAGATACTTGCCACCGGGTCCGGCCCGAGCGGCTTGGGGATGATGCAGCCCGAGGGGTGCCCCCAGCAAGGTGAACTAAAGACATAAGCAAAGGGATACATGCCACAGGGACGGACCCATGCCGCCTGGGAATAATGCAGCCCGAGGGGCGCTCCCAGCTAAACGAGATTGGAAAATGTCACCTGGTTCTGTTGACGAAGTAGAGTTGGTGCAGCTGAAGGCGTGCGTCGAAGGAATGACTCTTCACGAGCCACCGGGGCCTTGAGCCTCGGGAGGCTCTGGGGGCTCGGGTGGTTCCCTGAAGACCGTCTCCATCTCTTCCAGGACGGCGTGGTACCTGGACTCCTGAGCCGCCAGGACATGCCGCATGTTGCGCTGATAGGCTGACGCCACGCTCGGCAAGCCGAAGGGTATGCGAACGTAGCTGTGTGGCGGGCCCTCGCAACGGCCCACGCGCGAAGGCCAGAAACGCTCCTGAGAAACGGCCTTGTTGAGCCCTAGGACGTTGATGCAGACGACCAGCCCAGCATCCTCGCCTGGATGGGGTGCTGCACCTCGTGAGCGGCTGTCACCGCGCATGGCTCTTCCGTCTTGCAGTTCCTGAGTGGTCTTGGTGATGAACTCTTGAGCGGTGGGCACTCCTTGCCCTGTATTCTCCTGAGGGAAACATGCCGCGAAGCACGCTGCCAAGTGATGCCCAAGCGCCTCCCTCGTGTGGTTAGCAAGGTCTGAGGCCCTCCAGAAGAGAGCCCCCGAGCCCTGCCCGAGGAGGGCGCTGGGCGTGCATTCCTATGCGACGGACGGAGGCGCCCCTCGCGCGGGCGCTGATCCTGACGAGGTTCCAGCTACAACGCCATCCTCCTCAGGTCCGGCGCGATGCAGCTGCTTCTTCTTGGGGATGGCCTCCGGAGGGCCCTCACTTCTGCTGTCGGGGTCGTCAATTGCTGCAGCTTGGAAGGCGCGCTCGAGGGAGCACACCGCGTCTCTTTCCTCACATGGGATCGTGATGACCCCACCGCTTCCCGGCATCTTGAGGACATTGTAGCCGTGATGGATGACTGCCATGAACTTGGCCAGGGCTAGATACCCGAGGATGGTGTTGTACGGTAGGCGGATGTGCGCGACGTCGAAGTCGATGAGCTCGGTGCGGTAGTTCTTGCGGTCCCCGAAGGTGACAGGCAGGCGGACCTGTCCAATTGGTGTGGTGGAGCCATCGGTCACTCCTGAGAAAGGCTTGGTAGGCTGAAGCTGCTCATATGGCACATGGAGGATGTCGAACGTGTCGACGGATAGGACGTTCAGTCCTGCGCCGCCGTCGATGAGGGTCTTGGTGACCTGCACATTGCTAATGACCGGAGAGCACAACATTGGGAGGACGCCAGCGGTTGGTGCGCACTTGAGCTGGTCTGCCGAGTTGAAGGTGATGGCGCACTGGGACCATTTGAGCGGGTGGGTGGCCTCGAGCTTGGGGAGGACTGCGTTCACTTCATGAGCAAACTGTTTGAAGATGCGTTGTGAAGCTGGGGCCTGCGCGCCGCCCAAGATGCAGGCGATTGCACGCGGCTCCTAGAAGCCACCAGCCCCCTCGTCCTGGTGGTGATCGTCGTTCCTTCTTGGTGGCGGCGGCAGCGGGGGAAGACCGGCGTTGCCCTGAGGACGGTCCTCACGAGGTTGATCCCTCCAGGCGCCCTCGCGAGGATGGTCCTGCCAGCGGTCCTCACGAGGCTTGTCGCGCCACTCCTGGCGCGGGCCACGGTCGTCCCAACGTCCGCCTCCACGTCCTCCTCCACGGCCGTAGCCTCGGTCGCTACGCTCAGGGCGTCGACCGAAGCGTCCTTCGCGAATGGCTCTGAGCTCTTGACAGTCGCTGGTATTGTGGGTGTTCAGGTTGTGGAAGGTGCAGAACGGTCGGCTGTTCTTAGATGACTCGGGCTGATCTCTGCCCCGCTTGGTGTCTGGCTCCGCTGCGAGCACAGCCGCTTCCTTACGCTTCACGTCCTTGGCCATGGCCTTCTTCTCCTCTGCTCTCGCAGCTGGCAGCTCGAGGAGGGAAAGGCGCCCCTCCTCAGCTCTCGCGCACTTGGTCGCCAGGTTGAACAGCTCCTGAGATGTGCACAGCTCCTCGTGGATAGTGAGCTCTTCCTTCATCTTGACATCACGGACGCCGTCCGAGAACGCGGAGATGATGGCCTCATCCGTGACCTTGGGATCTTGAGACGAGTGTTGTTGAAGTGCTGGATGTACTTCTGGAGGGTCTCCCCTGGCTGTCGCGTGATGCGGCGCAGGTCACCCGCGGCCGGCGGGCAGTCGCGGGTGCCTTGGAAGTTGGCGACGAAGTGCTCGCGCATCTCATCCCATGAGGAGATCGAGCCGTGCTGCAGGTTCAGGAGCCAGGAGCGGGCAGCATCCTTGAGAGCCATGGGAAACCAGTTCGCCATGACTTTCTCATCGCCGTTAGCTGCTTCGATGCTCAGCTCGTGGAGCTGCAGGAACTCCGTGAGATCGGCGGTGCCGTCGTAGCGGGGAGGCAGATCCGGCTTGAACTTGCCCGGCCAGGCAACGCTACGTAGCTCGGGGGTGAAGGCGCGGCAGCCGGCCGTGGTTGTCGGGGCCCGCCTCGAAGGTGGAGCTTGGTCTTGATGAGGTCCACGCACTGCTGCCACAGGCGGTGCGCGGTCTTGACGAGGCGGTGCGGGGAGCGCGGTTGCAGCTTCTCGCGGTCGAGGGATCTCTTGACAGCTTCTCTCTTCGCGCGCGGGCGCCGGGCACGGTAGGTTACGCCATGGGGCCGCGCGCCTTGGTGCCAAGGCACCGTCTTGGGGCAGAAGTGGTGGAGGCGTGCCATGAGCCTCGTCGCCCGTGGCTGGAGGAGGGTGAGGCAGAGAGAGGGACGGCGTCGGGGAGCCCCCTGCGGCGCGAACGAGCTCGGCGACGTGGTCGAGCCACTCCTCGTAGAGGTCGTCGACCAGGCGGTAGCGCAGAAGCTCGTTCGCCGCGAGAAGCGCGGCCCGTGCCTCCATGGGAGCGCGGCGAGCATGAGATGAAGAACCGGTCGGGGTCAGCGATGGAGTGGCGGTGCGGCCGTCCTGTCGCATCGATGGATGCAGCGAGGACGCCTGCTGCTCGTTCCCCGCTGGGCCGGTGGTAGCGTTGGCGGCGGGAGATGGAGAACGACGAGGTGGCCCGCCGACAGGAGCCGTTTGAGCAACGCGGGCGGTGAGGGCAGCCCGGCGCTCAGCTCGAGCACGGCAAGCATCCGCCATGGAAACGACGGAGCAACAGAGCGACGGATCGATGAGAAGGGATCTGCGGAGCACCCCTACCTCGCGCGCCAAATGTCGGATGTGGGGTTCCGGCAAAACCCTTAAGGTTCGAACTCTAGGGTGCGTGCGTAGTCTTTCCCTCCTACCGATCCACGCCCTAGCTCTCTAAGATCTTGCGGACGAACTCGGCGAACTCACAACACAGAAAGACACGACATTTATACTGGTTCGGGCCATCGTTGTGGTGTAATACCCTACTCCAGTGTGGTGGTGGTGGACTGCCTCTTGGGCTGATGATGAACAGTATAAGGGGTAGAACAGCCTCCTGAGGTTGAGGTGTTCTTGTGCTAGGGTAGGCTCTCGATCGGATTACATCAAGTTGAGATGCCCCTACTGTGGTGGCTAGTTCTACTTATATAAGCCCTGGTCCTCTTCCCAAATATCGAGCGGGAAGGGAGCCAACAACGGCGGGCAAATTTGAAGGGGGGCAGCTAGTACAAGCTATCCTGACAAAAGTGGTATTCGCCTGCGAAAGGCTGTGGTGGTGACGCCGTCTTGGGCTCCACGATGATCTCTGCCTTGCCGTCCCGCTGGTCTTGGTCTCGTTGCACCGATATGGCAACCTTTGCTTGATGCCTCGGTACTCCTCGCCTGCGCTGGCCTCTTAGCACCAAAGTGGAAACAAGGATGCTGCGTGCGCTGGTGCCTGCCTGGCGCCCGCCTGGTGTCGATCGTCATGGCTCACATCACGAAAGCCTCATGAGGTTTGCCCCGCCTTGATATCTCTGCTCCTCGTGAGCCTGCCTAGCTGGGCCACTCCCGAGGAGGTCTTGCGTCGCCCGCCTCGTGAGGCTTGGCCCCTCGCGAGGGTCTTGGATGCTTTGCTGATGAAGATGGGTTGTAAGGGCCCGCTAGCTTAGCCACGCCGTGGGCCGTAGGCAGGCAAGTCTGGGGACCCCCGTTCCCAGAACGCCGACAGTTGCCATGATGTTTACACTGTAGTTGCCATAGTGCTTAAACTAAAGTTGCCATGTGGCAATTTTAGTTTGTAGATCATGGCAATCTTAGTTTTTTGATGATGGCAATTCGAGTACTTTGACCATGAAAATATTTTTTTGTATGAACCATGGCAATTTTAAGTGCATGTATCATGGCAATTTTAGTTTATGGTGCATGGCAAGTCTAGTTTCTTAATTCCCCGTTTTATAATATGTTAAAATTTACTTTTAAATTTAAAAGAAAATAGCTGAAACATATCATGGCAACTTCAGTGTAAATATCATGGCAATTCATGTGCAATAGACATGGCAACTTTTAACCCAAAAAATCGCCGAAATATATCGATACGAGATCTACTTTCGAAGATCTCGTTGCGAGGGATTTAATTGTGAAACGGATCTTCAATCGGATTTTTCATTTAAGAGATAAAATATTTTAAAACTGAAAATCCAGAAAGATTTCCACATGCATGCATGCGGTGACATGGCGTAATCTGTGTGCTATAGTGCGTGTGGGCGGGTTTGGCTCCCACCACACGTGTGGGCGTTAGCGTTGTCCTAAATTTTCTATGCTTGTGGATCATGAAAAGAATGCTTTATGTAATGGTTATGTTGATGAATCTATTCATGATGCTATTGAAAATTATTATGAGAGAGGAACTTATGATTCATGATGTTCTCTTTATGTTTCAATTCTTATCTTTTATGCGAGCATCGTTGAAATCGTCATGCCTAGATAAAAGGCATTAAAGAAAAGCGCTTGTTGGGAGACAACCCAACACTTTTACCTACTGTTTTTGTGTGTTCACATGATTAGGTTACTGTATTAATCAGGTTTTATTGCTTTCATTTCAATAAAGTGCCAAGTAAGACCTTTGGGATGGCTTACGGTGATAGTTGATTTGATCTTGCTGAAAAACAGAAACTTTTGCGCTCAGGAAAACAATTCTCATTTTTAACAGAAGCGTGATAAAATGCCGATTCTTTTTGCAAAAGATTAATAGACAAATTGCCCAGGTTTTCCTATTTTTCAGAATTTTTCGAGTAGTATAAATATGGTTGGAGTACAGATTACTATAGACTGTTCTGTTTTTGACATATTCTGTTTTCAATGCATAGTTTGCTTGCTTTCTAGTTTCTATGGCTTATATAGCTCAATATAAATTGTTGAAATGATATGGTACAGTAGGAATTGTGTGAGAGGAATTATTAAACTTGTCTTTGGCAGTACCAAAAGTGAGTGGTTTGCTCTTTATCATACTAACCTATCTCACGAAGTTCCGTTATGTTTTGTGCGATTGAAGTTTTCAAGTTTTGGGTGAGATATCGGTATGAGGAGAATAAGGAGTGACAAGACCCTAAGATTGGGGATTCCCAAGGCACCCCAAGGTAATATTCAAGGAAGATCCAAGCAACTAAGCTTGGGGATGCCCCGGAATGCATCCCCTCTTTCGTCTTCAACATTATCGGTAACCTCACTTGGAGCTATGTTTTCATTCATCACATGATATGTGTTTTGCTTGGAGCATCATTTTATTTTGTTAGGATTTGCTTTCTGTTATTTATAATAATATTTTGCATATTTTATTTCAATAAAAGTGGCAATGATAACCCTTACTATGCTTATTTTGCAAGCCTACATGTTGTTGTCTGAAAACAGAAAGTTTACCGCTGTTGCAAAAATTCCCTGGAAAATTCAGAATGTGATAAAATGTTGAAACTTTTTTCAAAATAAGATATGATAAATTTTCTAAAGTGTGGTACTTTTTTCAGAATTGTTTGAGTTAGGGAAGTATGATGAATATTGCATTCTTTACATACTGTACTGTTTTGGCAGATTGCTGTTATGTTTGCATTGTTCGCATATGTTTGCTCGTTTAACAATCCTATCTGAGGATAGGAGTATTAAATATGCAGAGGAATTTAGTATGCAATGTTGACTAATTTTAGTGATTTGCTACAGTAGAGAATGATAAGGTTTTTGCATTGGTTTATACTAACTTATCTCACGAGTTTTGTTGAGTTTTGTGTGGATGAAGCTTTTGAGATTTAGGAAAACCGTGATATGAGAAGAATTAAGGACACATAAAAGCTCAAGCATGGGGATGCCCAAGGCATACCAAGATAATATTTCAAGAAGTCTCAAGCATCTAAGCTTGGGGATGCCCCGGTAGGCATCCCACCTTTCTTCATCAGCAATTATCGGTTAGTATCGGTTGAGCCTAAGTTTTTGCTTCTTCACATGAGTTGTGCTATTCTTGGAATGTCATTTTGTTTTTTTTTTGCTTGCTGTTTTAATAAAATACTTAGATCTGAAGGTTTTTAAATAAGAGAGAGTCCTCAAATAGCTACCCATTTACTTAACTACTCGTTTGATCTTCACTTATATCTTTTTGGAGTAGCTTGTCATTTACTCTTGTGCTTCACTTATATCCCACGAGTAAATTGTTGAATGAATTGAATATTATGAAGTTGAAATTATATGTTCATATCATGCCTAGTGGTAGCTTCACATTGGGTTTAGAAAGTGAAATCTTTTGAAGCTTGACAATCACAATATTGGTCATACAAGCAATTCATGAATGATTAGTAGAAGGAAGAGAACTTTCACATGCAAATACACTATCTTGGAAATCTTTTGTGATTGTGAGCCCCCATCAAAATATTATATGCCAAAATTGTCGACGTTGGACAAGGAAGACAACGTAATGGTTTATGTTTGTTCATATTCACATAGAAGTTATATTGTCATAGATCCTTCAACATGTGGTGCTTGCCCCCCATCTTTGCTAGCCAAAAATTCCGCACCAAGTAGAGATACTACTGTGCATCCAAAAACCCTTAAACCTAAATCTTCTTTTCAAGAGTCCACCATACCTACCTAGGGATTGAGCAAGATCCCTCAAGTAAGTTGTCGTCGGTGCAATAAGGCAATAGAAATTGCCTCTAAAAGTGTGAGATCATTTAGTGTAAGAGAAAATTGAGTGTTGTACGAACTTGTGATGGTGAAGAATAAAAGCGACAGACTGCATATTAAAGGTTGCCATCATAAGGGGCAATACAACATGACGTTATTTTGCACTAAGGGGTTGAACATACAAACAAATAAGCTCATGGCGATCTTTGCTTCCCTCTGCGAAGGGCCTATCTTTTACTTTTATGTATTTACTTTCATGCAAGAGTCAAAGTTTTTCTCTCTATTCCTTTTTATTTTTCTGTTTTGGCAAGCATGATGTGGTGAGGAAAGATCTAGGCACATATATCTAGTTGGATATGGGTAGCATGAGTTATTATTGTTGACATCGCCCTTGAGGTGAATACGTTGGGAGGCGAAATTATAAGCTCCTATCTTTCTATGTGTCTGGTTGAAACGTTTTGCTCATGTGTATGCGGTTAGTGTTAGCAATCATAGAAGACTATATGATGGTTGAGTATGTGGAGCTCTTATTTAAACTCTGTTGAATAAGTTGAATTACAATTGCTTGATGACTAAGAACATAGGTTGTTGAGTTTCATGAGAATTCATTGTTTGAACCTTAACATGTGAATTGGTTGCTATTTTAACATGAGAAGTTTTATAAGAAAGAATTGTTGCTATGATGCTAGGAAAAGTGATTGAAATTATCATTGATCAAACTTATGCACTTTGCTAACATTCACTCTTCATAAATTATTCCTTTTATCATTTACCTACTCGAGGACGAGTAGGAATTAAGCTTGGGGATGTTGATACATCTCCAACGTATCTATAATTTATGAAGTATTCATGTGTTATATTATCATTCTCGGATGTTTTACAATCATTTTATAGCAATTTTATATCATTTTTTGGGACTAACCTATTGACCTAGTGCCCAATGCTAGTTGCTTGTTTTTTACATCGCATGAAATCAATATCAACCGAAGTCCAAACACCGTGAAACTTTTTGTGGATTTTTTATGGACCAGAAGACTCCCGATGGGCCAGAGCAGCACCTGGGGGTGCCCCGAGTGGGGCACAACCCACCAGGGTGCGCCTGGGGGCCCAGAGGCGCCCAGGTGGGTTGTGCCCACCTCGGTGGCCTCCCGCACCCCCTCTTTGCCCTATAAAATCCCAAATATTGAAAAACCCTCAGGGTAACCTAGATCAGAAGTTCCGCCGCGGCAAGGCTCTGTAGCCACAAGAAACCAATCTAGACCTTGTTCCGGGGCCACCAGATGAGCATAACCCACCTGGGCGCACCAGGAGGCCCAGGCGTGCCCTGGTGGGTTGTGCCCTCCTTGGCCCACCTCCAGTGCCCCTCTTCTGGTATATAAGTCATTTTGACCTAGAAAAATAAGGAGAGGACTTTCGGGACGAAGCACCGTCGTGTCGAGGCGGAACTTGGGCAGGAGCACTTTTGCCCTCCGGCGGAGCGATTCCACCGGGTGAACTTCCCTCCGGGAGGGGGAAATCATCGTCATCATCATCACCAACAACTCTCCCATCTTGGGGAGGGCAATCTCCATCAACATCTTCAACAGCACCATCTCCTCTGAAACCCTAGTTCATCTCTTGTGTTCAATCTTCGTACTGGAACTATAGGTTGGTACTTGTGGGTGACTAGTAGTGTTGATTACATCTTGTAGTTGATTACTATATGGTTTATTTGGTGGAAGATTATATGTTCAGATCCATTATGCTATTTAATACCCCTCTGATATTGAGCATGATTATCATTTATGAGTAGTTACCTTTGTTCTTGAGTTCACGGGAGAAATCTTGTTGCAAGTCATCATGTGAATTTTATATGTGTTCGGTATTTTGATGGTATGTATGTTGTGATTCCCTTAGTGGTGTCATGTGAATGTCGACTACATGACACTTCACCATATTTGGGCCTAAGGGAATGCATTGTGGAGTAGTTATTAGATGATGGGTTGTGAGAGTGACAGAAGGTCAATCCCTAGTTTATGGGCTATTCCGTAAGGGACTGATTTGGATCCAAAAGTTTAATGCTATGGTTAGAATTTATTCTTAATGCTTTTCTCGTAGTTGCGGTTGCTTTCGAGGAGGTTAATCACAAGTAGGAGGTTTGTTCAAGTAATAACAACACCTAAGCACCCGTCCACCCACATATCAAATTATCAAAGTAGCGAACACAAATCATGAAGGAAATATGCCCTACAAGCAATAATAAAGTTGTGATTTATGTTTCCTTATATCATGATAAATGTTTATTATTCATGTTAGAATTGTATCAATCGGAAACTTGATACATGTGTGAATACATAGACAAAACAAAGTGTCCCTAGTATGCCTCTACTTGACTAGCTCGTTAATCAATGATGGTTAAGTTTCCTGACCATAGACATGTGTTGTCATTTGATGAATGGGATCACATCATTAGGAGAATGATGTGATGGACAAGACCCATCTGTTAGCTTAGCATAATGATCGTTTAGTTTTATTGCTATTGCTTTATTCATGACTTATACATGTTCCTCTGACTATGAGATTATGCAACTCCCGAATACCGGAGGATCACCTTGTGTTCTATCAAACGTCACAACGTAACTGGGTGATTATAAAGATGCTCTACAGGTGTCTCCGATGGTGTTTGTTGAGTTGGCATAGATCGAGATTAGGATTTGTCACTCCGTCTATCGGAGAGGTATCTCTGGGCCCTCTTGGTAATGCTCATCACTATAAGCCTTGCAAGCAATGTTACTAATGAGTTAGTTGCGGGATGGTGCATTACGGAACGAGTAAAGAGACTTGCCAGTAATGAGATTGAACTAGGTATGATGACACCGACGATCGAATCTCGGGCAAGTAACATACCGATGTCAAAGGGAACAACGTATGTTGTCATTACGGTTTGACCAATAAAGATCTTTGTAGAATATATAGGAACGAATATGAGCATCCAGGTTCCACTATTGGTTATTGACCGGAGATGTGTCTCGGTCATGTCTACATAGTTCTCGAATCCGTAGGGTCCGCACGCTTAACGTTCGATGACGATTTGTATTATATGAGTTATGTGATTTGGTGACCGAATGTTGTTCGGAGTCCCGGATGAGATCGCGGACATGACGAGGAGTCTCGAAATGGTTTAGGGGTAAAGGTTAATATATAGGACGATAGTATTCGGACACCGGAAGTGTTCTAGGGGTACCGGGTACGTATCGGGTCACCGAAAGGGGTTTCAGGCACACCCCCCCCCCCCGGGCAAAGATATGGGCCTTATTGGGCCTAGGGCGGGATAGACCAGCCCCTTGTGGGATGGTGCGCCCCCATGTGGGCTGATCTAAGTGGAGAAAGGAGAAGGGGAGGAGGAAAGGAAATAGAGGGAATAGGATTCCCCCTTCCTTTCCCCTCTCCCCTCTTTCCTTCCCCCTCCGGAGTAGGATTCCTCCTACTTGGGGTGCCCCAAGGCTGCTCCCCTCCCTCTCCCACCTATATATACATGGGGAGGGGCGCCTAGAACACACACCAACAATTGTTAGCCATGTGCGGCGCCCCCCCCCTCCACAGTTTACGCCTCCGGTCATATTCACGTAGAGCTTAGGTGAAGCCCTGCGTGGATCACTTCACCATCACCGTCACCACGCCGTCGTGCTGACGAAATTCTCCCTCGACCCTCTGCTAGATCAAGAGTTCGAGGGACGTCATCGAGCTGAACGTGTGCTGAACTCGGAGGTGTCGTACGTTCGGTGCTTGATCGGTTGGATCGGGAAGACGTTCGACTACATCAACTGCGTTAAGCTAACGCTTCCGCTTTCGGTCTACGAGGGTACATGGACACACTCTCCCCCTCTCATTGCTATGCATCTCCTAGATAGATCTTGCGTGATCATAGGAAATTTTTTGAAGTTGCATGCTACGTTCCCCAACAGTGGCATCCGAGCCAGGTTTATGCGTAGATGTTATATGCACGAGTAGAACACAAAGAGTTGTGGGCCATAATAGTCATACTCCTTACCAGCATGTCATACTTTGATTCGACGGTATTGTTGGATGAAGCGGCCCAGACCAACATTACATGACCGCGTTCATGAGACTAGTTCTACCGCCGTGCTTCGCACACAGGTGGCTAGTGGGTGTCTGTTTCTCCAACTTTATTTGAATCGAGTTTGACTACGCTCGGTCCTTGTTGAAGGTTAAAACGACACACTTGACGAAAAATCATTGTGGTTTTGATGCATAGGTAAGAACGGTTCTAGCTAGAAGCACGTAGCAGCCACGTAAAACTTGCAACAACAAAGTAGAGGACGTCTAACTTGTTTTTGCGGGGCTTGCCGTGATGTGATATGGTCCAGACGTTATGATATATAAATTGTTGTATGAGATGATCATGTTTTGTAACAATTATCAGCAACTGGCAGGAGCCATATTGTTGTCGCTTTATTGTATGAAATGCAATCGCCATGTAATTGCTTTACTTTATCACTAAGCGGTAGCGATAGTCGTAGAAGCAATAGTTGGCGAGACGACAATGATGCTACGATGGAGATCAAGGTGTAAAGCCGGTGACGATGGTGATCATGACGATGCTTTGGAGATGGAGATCAAAGGCACAAGATGATGATGGCCATATCATATCACTTATATTGATTGCATGTGATGTTTGTCCTTTATGCATCTTATTTTGCTTAGTACGGCGGTAGCATTATAAGATGATCTCTCACTGAATTTCAAGGTATAAGTGTTCTCCCTGAGTATGCACCATTGCGACAGTTCGTCGTGCCGAGACACCACGTGATGATCGGGTGTGATAAGCTCTACGTTCACATACAACGGGTGCAAGCCAGTTTTGCACACGCAGAATACTCGGGAAAACTTGACGAGCCTAGCATATGCAGATATGGCCTCGGAACACTGGGACCGAAAGGTGGAGCGTGAATCATATAGTAGATATGATCAACATAGTGATGTTCACCATTGAAAGCTACTCCATCTCACGTGATGATCGGACATGGTTTAGTTGATATGGATCATGTGATCATTTAGATGACTTGAGGGATGTCTATCTAAGTGGGAGTACTTAAGTAATATGATTAATTGAACTTTAATTTATCATGAACTTAGTCCTGACAGTATTTGCATATCTATCTTGTAGATCAATAGCTTGCGATGTAGCTTCCAGTTTATTTTTGATATGTTCCTAGAGAAAATAAGTTGAAAGATGATAGTAGCAATGATGCGGACTTGGTCCGTGATCTGACGATTATCCTCATTGCTCCACAGAAGAATTATGTCCTTGATGCACCACTAAGTGACAGACCTATTGCAGGGGTAGATGCACACGTTATGAACGTTTGACAAAGCTCGGTATGATGACTACTTAATAGTTTAGTGCGCCATGCTTTACGGCTTTGAACTTGGACTTCAAAAATGTTTTGAACGCCACGGAGCATATAAGATGTTCTAAGAGTTGAAATTGGTATTTCATACTCATGCCCGTGTCGAGAGGTATGAGACCTCTAAGAGTACTTTGCCTACAAGATGGAGGAGAATAGCTCAACCAGTGAGCATGTGCTCAGATTGTCTGGGTACTACAATTGCTTAAATCAAGTGGGAGTTAATCTTCCAGATAAGATAGTAATTGACAAAGTTCTCTAGTCACTATCACCAAGTTACTAGAACTTAGTGATGAACTACAATATGCAAGGGATGACGAAAGTAATTCCCAAGCTCTTGGCGATGCTGAAATCGGCGAAGGTAGAAATCAAGAAATAGCATCAAGTGTTGATGGTTAACAAGACCACTAGTTTCAAGAAAAGGTCAAAGGGAAAGAAAGAGGAACTTCAAAGAAGAATAGCAAGCAAGTTGCTGCTCCCATGAAGAAGCCCAAAGCTAGACCCAAGCCTGGAACTGAGTGCTTCTACTGCAAAGGAAATGGTCACTAGAAGTGGAACTGCCCTAGATACATGGCGGATAAGAAGGATGGCAAAGTAAACAAAAGTATATTTGATATACAAGTTATTGATGTGTACTTTACTAGTGTTTATAGAAACCCCTTAGTTTTTTATACTAGTTTAGTTGCTAAGAGTAGTAACTAAAAACAGGAGTTGCAGAATGAACACAAACTAGTTATGGGCGAAATGACGATGTGTGTTGGAAATGATTCCAAAGTTGATAAGATCACCATCGCACACTCCCTCTACCTTCGAGATTAGTGTTGGACCAAAATAAATATTATTTGGTGTTTGCGTTGAGCATGAATATGATTAGATCATGTTTATTGCAATACGGTTATTCATTTAAATCAAAGAATAATTGTTGTTATGTTTACATGAATAAAACCTTCTATGGTCATACACTTAATATAAATGGTTTATTAAATCTCGATCGTAATGATACACATATTCATAATATTGATGCCAAAAGATGCAAAGTTGATAACGATAGTGCAACATATTTGTGGCACTGCCGTTTGGTCATATTGGTGTAAAGCGCATGAAGAAACTCCATGCTGATGGGCTTTTGGAATCACTTGATTATGAATCACTTGATGCTTGCAAACCATGCCTCATGGGCAAGATGACTAAGACGCCGTTCTCCGGAACAATGGAGCAAGCAATAGACTTGTTGTAAATAATACATACTGATGTATGCGGTCCGATGAGTGTTGAGGCTCGCGGTGGGTATCGTTATTTTCTAACCTTCACAGATGATTTGAGCAGATATGGGTATATCTACTTGATGAAACATAAATTCTGAAACATTTGAAAAGTTCAAAGAATTTGAGAGTGAAGTGGAAAAACATCATAACAAGAAAATAAAGTTTCTACAATCTGATCGTGGAGGCGAATATTTGAGTTACGAGTTTGATCTTCATTTGAAACAATGTGAAATAGTTTCGCAACTCACGCCACCTGGAACACCACAGCGTAATGGTGTGTCCGAACATTGTAAACGTACTTTATTAGATATGGTGTGATCTATGATGTCTCTTACCGATTTACCACTATTGTTTTGGGGTTATGCATTAGAGACAGCTGCATTCACTACAAAAAAATACACTTCCGTGATAATACGTGTTTGTCACAGTAGGTCGCGTTTTTTGTCATGCATGTACATCCATGACAAATTTATGACAGAATCAAGATAGTCATACCTGTGCTGTCATAGAAGTGTTCCATGACATTACCAAAATTATCATCACGGAAGTGTCCACTTCCATGACGATAAATCACGCGTCACATAAGTGCTTTCGTCAAGGGTGACCGACATGTGGCATCCACCGTAACGGAACGCCGTTAAGCTATCGGGTCGGGTTTTGGATCCGATAACCCGTTAACAGCCCTGACCAATGGGGATTTTCCACGTGTAAAATCATCATTGGCTGGAGGAAACACATGTCCGCTCACCGTTGGGACAGATGTCATCCGCTCATTGGACCGAAGGCGCCTATGATACGGCGACACGTGGCACAGACCAACAGAGGCCCATTCCTATGAAAAGGCCGGCCCGTTTGACTTGGTCAAAAGGTGGCGGACCGGCCCACGGAAAGCCTGTTAACGGCCTGTTCGCATATAGCCCATTTACAGCCCGCTAACCCAGCGCCCGTTACGCCCTATCCGAATTAGGCCCAGTAGCGTCATCTGGGCCATCCAATATGATTCAGCCAGTTTTAATTTCCGGCCCATGTGTGGCCCATGACTTCTTTCGGCCCATATGAGGACCTTTGTAACTCTTGGCCCATTAACAGCCCGTGGTGAAACTGGCCCGTAATGAACAGTGTATCACTTCATACCCATTAACGGCCCGTTATTCCATTGGGCAGTTTCCAGCCCAAGTTATCTTTCGGCCTTCTCAGGGCCCATTGATTCTTGGGCTCATTTGCAGCATTCGGTTACATACGGCCCGTTACTGTCATTTTCTGCTTGTGGGCCAAATTCAGCCCGTCGTTAGAGTCGGCCCGTTTGCGGACCGTTAATACGTTGGGCCGTTTCATGTCAAAAAAAACGTTGGGCTGTTTTCATAGAGTTATCAAATACGGCCTATTAACGGCCCGTTATGGTCCACAAATAGTACGGCCCATGATTGGCGAAATGATAATACGCCCCGTAGAAGGCCCATGGATCCTACGTCCCGTATGAGGCCCATGGATAGTACGGCCCGTAGAAGGCCCATGGATCGTATGGCCCGTAGAAGGCCCATGTACCCTACGGCCCGTAGAAGGCCCATGGACCCTAAGGCCCGTATAGAAGGCCGATGGATCCTACGGCCGGATGAAGGCCCATGGATCATACGGCCTGCAGGATGCCCATGGTTACAACAGTCCGTGTGTTGCCACGATTATTTTGGCCTAGTTACCAAAAATAGGCTATTGTGGCCACTAGAAAAAAACAGAAAAAGAACTGCAGTGACTACAAGCAAACAACTAAACAAGACAATAAGGAAATAAATAAGCAAGCAATTAACGCTAGCCTATTACCGCTATTACACATATTACATCCACTGGGCATCAAAGTTCGCCACCAGTGCAAATATAGGGAACAAAGCAGCACATTACATACACTGGCCGTCAAAATTGGCCACCAATGCAAATAAACGCGGCAGCAAAACAAGAGCATAACTGAAACAACTTCAGAAGAGCTCAAGAAACGTTATCCTGGGTATCCACCATGCTAGCAATAAGCTTAGCAAGCTGATTAGCTTTGTCCTGTTTGGCGCTAAAATCCTCCAACGCTTGCTGTTGCACCAGAAAGTATGCATCTGAATGCTCCAGGGACTTCCGCAGTCCTTTCGCTTCTTGTCGCAGCACAGCTGATCGATGTCTTTCAGCTTGTAGTTGAGACTCAAGAAACCGAACTGATTCAGACAATGAGTTTGAATAGCTTGTGCAAGCGGTAGTGGCCCATAACTCGAACACTAAACCAAGACAGGACTTTGGGGTTGTCTCGCTGTCTTCAAGATAGTCTTCCTTAGCTATTTTATCAGCTTTGTTGGAGACCAACAAGGATGTGTCACTATCCTGAACCTTATCTGCATTACTTCCTTTACCATTGCTTAATAAGGCACTCTTCCCCAATATTCTGTCAGCATTCTAAAAGAAGAAACAAGCAGACACATAACAAGTTTAGCATGTACTAGTATATGAAACTGATTTCGGTGAACCAGTTCATTAGTAAGGTGGACAGGATTAAACTACCAAGTCTTCTATTGCCAAGTACTAGTACATAATAAAAGCATCAAACAAACATATATCTATGTCCTATGGTCACTGCATTGTCTTGCCAAATCAAAATAGAGACACGGTTCAAATCATATTAGTTCAAGACAAAGTAGTAGTGAAAGAATACAAAGCGTGGGAAACTGCACGGCACAACAAGATTTCGGATGGGTACCACGGGTCTACATGTACAACAACACTATTGGCTCGGTTGTGATGCTAGTAATGTGCGTGCTATGAAAGTCAACTGTATAAACAATTGAAATTGAAATCAACAGAGCTATTGATAAGAGCAAACCTGCTAAAGAAACATGGGTGAACATACCTGCTGTGCCATTGGAGTTTCGATTGGATCCTTCAATTTAAAAATAAGTTTGTATGAGTAAATACAGTGATACAAGAGCAAAGCAATCATAGTTAAAAAAGGCGCGCCTAAGCGAGCGCTTAAGCGCGCCTAGGCTCTAGGCGTTGGCAAAACGCATTGCGCATAACTACGCATAATCTGTGCATAACTACGCATAAGCATGCGCTTTGGTCAGTAAAGCGCAGGGCGGTGGCAAAATGCACAATTAACGCCTAGCGCTTTTTTGAACTATGATAGCAATGGAATCTTAAATTAGAACAGTTGTTCTTCAGGTTTAGCCACTTGTTTTACATGAACAGAGTACAGTAAGATGCAAGAATATAATACTAAAAAATAGAAAATGAGCTCATAGACCTTACCACATTCTTGGTTCGGGAACAGTACAGAACAAGGCGTTCCCAGTCATCGTCCAGTAAATGTGTCTCAGGAGAACGTAAGGGAATTTGATGAGTTTCTTTGCCGGTGAAGTACGTTTTGTTTAGGTAATTCTGATACTCCCACCAAGCATTCTTGAAGATAGCAGAGGTATTAGCACAGGTTACCTCATGCTGAGTTTCCAAATCGGTCCTTCTCTATAGAGGAAAATGGGAAAATTTGTTGTATTATAACCATCATGGAGGTAGGATGTATGGGACGAAGCAAAGTAATTGCCATGAATAACATTACTTACACATAACTCCTGGACAAACACCTGCAACTGGCATTTTCCTTCATCTTCAGTATAATATTTCCAAGATGGGAAGATACGCACATACGATTTAACAATATCAAATGCGATAGATGCTAAACTACGACTAGCTGGTTGTGCTTCCTCCACAGGAATAGGCGTACTAACAGGTGGAGTTGGGGTTCGCCGTGATAGTACTGGCCCTTTGGGCACTGGAGCTGCCTTACTAACTGCTCTTGTTTGGGAGCTCTGTGGTGGAGATGGTGCTGTGTCAACAGGAACTGGGTTACTATCGGCTGGGGTTGGGGTTAGATTGGGTGAAGCTGGTTCTCTGTCCATCGCAGTAAGGGTACAATCTGCGAGAGTTTGGGTTATGTGTGGTAGGGCTGGTTCTTGTGCATGTACAACCGGGGTGCTATCTCCACCAAGAGGTAGCACTGTTTTATTTGAAGACCGTGTTTTTAGTCCGCTAGATACTGGCATCACCCGCTCTAATTCAAATGGCTAATCAACATGAACCATAGTTGAATGTACAGACATTGTATGAGAGACAGATGCAATAGATAGTGTGGAAAAAGAGGGCATGAAATAGTTGACATGTATATTGTTTAACTAAAACGGATCGCATGACATAATTTCACATATATGATGTCTATCTAAACTTGTAGCATAGCATAACATAATTCAAAGATATGATGAATAACTAAACAAGATCGCATGACATAATTCACCTACATGTTATCTAAGTAATCAGGATCGCATCATTTTCACATATGTGATTTATATGCAAAACAGAGGGCATTCGATATGATGTCTGAACTAAGAACATGGTGTTGAATATTGCATATATGATGTCTAAACTATGCAGTGCAAGACACCGTATGCATGATATGAGCAGTATAACCGTGCCAAGTTAGAGCATACACCTCAGTGGGTGAATAGGACTGGTCATCTGTCTCTGAATCCATCTCTGAGGAGCTATCGGGACCCAACAAGAGATCTGCTTCGACAGGTAGCACTGTCTGCTCTGAAGGCCTTGTTTTCACTCCAGATTTTTTCCATCTCCCACCCAAATGGCTGATTCACAGGAAGAGTAGTTTAATGTACAAACATTGTCGACAAATGGAAATGTAATGAAGAAAAGGATGGGCAAGATATCATTCAAATATATGATGCCTGGTTAAACAGGATGGCATTGCACATTTCACATATATTATGGTTGGCTAAAAGACATGAGACTGCATAATTCCCATATATGATATAGAAACTAAACAGGCGGCATTACAGAACATGTCTAAACTAAGCAGATGACATATATGATGTCAAAAGTAGGCACTGCAAGGCAACATATGCATGATATGACTAACATCATCATGCCAAGGTAGAGCAAACACCTTGGGGGGTAAATAGGAGTGGTCAGTGGTGTCTGAATCCGCCTCAGAACAGATATCTTCCTCTGGATTACAATCTGGAAAGGGGTGGGGAGGGTTTGCCATTGAACCCACCATGGAGCGATGTCTGCATGACATTGTGTTGCCGCGCAAAACTCTTCTCTTTTTCTCTACATGTTCAGCATGACTGTGTACAATAGCTGACATGCATACGGAAAAAATATGGTGAGATTATGTAAGGAGAGCATGCAGAAATTTAGAGTGATGGTAACAACCAGTGGATCGACGTTTTTCTGTTGAACCAAAATAGCCCTAATGGATCGACGTGAATGTATAGTAATAAGTGATGCAACAAGTGTACAACCTCTTTGCCGTAGCCGTGTCGACCTCAGCATCATTGGGTTGGTCGCTGAAGCAGTTGAGGTAGAGGTGGCTGTCGGAGGTGTGGAGGCAAATCTGAGGAATCTGTAGACGGCGTCCAGGGCGATCCATTGGAGCAGCTCCGGTGAGCCGTAAGACGTCAAGGCTGAAGCAGCACAAGACACACATCGTCAATCTCAAGTGGGATTCTAATAGCATCTCCAATAGATGATGTAAAATGGATGTAAAATTAACATCACGAAAAACCACCTGACTACAACAGATGAGGTAAAAACTATTGACTCTGAACTTAACTGTCGAAACTGAAATTTACTGTGGAATCTGAATGCTACTATCGAAACTGAACGCAATGGTAGCAGAGAGGCACTTGACATGTAGTTTAGGGAGGGCCTGTATTTCATCTTCAACCTGCACCCCCCTGAGCCGCCAGCCACCACCGGCCGAACCGCCGGCCCCAGCACCGCCTCGCCGCCCCGGAACAACTCGCCACCGCCGCCCCGGCCAGCCCTCTAGGCCCCCCGCCCCCCCACCCTGAACCCTAAGATAGATAGTGGGGTACCTCTCCAGCGAGCCCCCATCCCCGCTGCGGGTGGTTCTTCCTTCACTCCGGCGAGCCCCCCAACCCCTGAAAATCGACTGACCCAAAAGTCGATTCAGTCGACTGAAGTGTGGCTTAATCGGAGCAGAGCAGCAGCACGAGTGAGGGGGAGAGCAGCAGCAGCAGCTGGGCGAGTGAGCGATCGAGCGAGAGCCGGAGCAGCAGCAGCAGCGCGAGCGAGCGAGTGAGAGCCGGAGCAGCAGCAGCTGATACGGCTGGTATGGACGCCGCCGCCGAAGGGGCCTCGCACTGGGGGAGAGCCGCCGTGGAGATGTCACCCGCGGCGCCGGCTTCAAGGTAGCCGCTCCATGGGGGTGCGGGATGGAGCACCGTGGGCGCCGGGAGGTCGAGTTAAGGAGAAGGTGTGATGCGATGAGTGTACAACCTCTGTGGTGGAGCCGAGTAGGACTCGGCTTCGTCCAAGCAGTCGGTGAGGATGCTGCGGTTCCGGTGGAGCAGGTTAAGGCGGCGCTGTGGGGATGGAGCAGCCGTGATAGACGAGGCGATCGTCGGAGCACCTGCTTGGTGGTGGAGGACGGGGTGGCTGAACCAGCGGGACAGCGAGATGGACGACGGATTCTCATCCGGGGAGGTGGACGAGGGACGTCGAGCTGCTGCGGTGGACGACGTCGTCGGGGAAGAGGCTCCGGCTGGGCAGCGGTGACGTGGCGGACGGAGGAGGGTGGGGCTTCGCGGCTGGAGCGGAGAGGTTATGGCGGCCTGGGATTTCGAATGGCGAAAAGGGGGCGATGGGAGGGGGTGAAGCATGATAGGGATGTGCTTGTCCAAAATGTAGGGTGTGTTACAAAACTACCCCCCACCGATTTGAACTAGCGGCCCTTTCGGCTCAGGGTTAGAAGGGGGATTTCGCGTGTCGGGATTTGGCAGCTGGAGGGAGTTTTCGCGCGCGTTGTAGTTTCGGGATAGCAAGGCGCGGGTTGTGAAGGCGCCAGTTTTGGGAGCACGATATCTGAATTTTCGGGATATAACAAGACGCGGGTTGAATTTTAGGGACAAGCCTAACATGTAGTAATATTGCACTTGTACGTACCAAATCAATTCGCACGTCCCTCAACCAAAAAGAAAACGAAAAAAATAAAACTATTCACACCACACAAAGAGAGAGTCTTGCCCCGTTTTACTATACAAATGCTATTCAAAGCTACTCCCTCCTTCCATCTATATAGGGCCTAATGCGTTTTTTGATGCTAACTTTGACCAAATATTAGAGCAATGATATATGACATGCAACTTACACAAAGCACACCGTTAAATTCGTTTGTGAAAGGTTCTTTCAATGATATAATTTTCACATTGTACATGTCATGTACTATTAATCTTGTCAATAGTCAAAGGTGGTCTTAAAAATCTCATTACACCCTATATAGATGGAAGGAGGGAGTATGAATCCATGTTATGTCCGATTAAAAATTTTCGCTTGCTGTATAATGCATGTAACATACTCATACCAACATTTTAGTGCATTCCAAATGTCTATACTACCGCTGCAATTCAAACTAAATTTGAATTCGTTTCTCTATTTCAATAAGAATCTACAATCATGATTGTTGCCAACTTCAACCATCATAGTTTCCTTGCTATCCGCCAGATATAAATCGGACGGCCTATAATGCAGGATGGCAGGCACACCATCATCAACAACTCCTTTTTTTATAAGAGTAGAGATAAAATATATTAAATGTAGTATAACATGTTCATAACCACACCATGTGTATCACCGTTATATATATTCACACATGCGTCGGTTTGAAACACTGTGATAAATTCTTCAAATATCCCAATTCGCATTTTATAATGAAGTATATATGATCTCTATTCATCTTTTACACCCACACAACCCTCTTATCTTTGTAGCTAGCGCTAACTTTCTCTTGTGCATGCACACGCCCGCATCCCTCTCACCCTCCCTCAGCATTCTCTAGCTCCATCGCGCAAATTCATCTTTTCACTTTAGGTCGTTCACCCACGGTGTGTGTAGGCCCCCCAGCTCCTTCTTTACGGCACACATCGATCGATATGCCTCTCTAGCCAGGTGTGCCTAGCACAAACACAAGCTTCCCCTCTTCTCTTGTCACCGTCCATGCCCCACTCCCACCACTCTTTTCATCGTTCTCGTACTCGCACACTCCTCCCCCCTCGATATAGTATGCCTCTCGTACCACCTCCTACATGCATACCTCTCTCTCTATCCTTCTCCTCGTGCCTCATTTGCTTCTAACACACACATGCATGTATACCGATCGATCTCCCAACATATACCTAGATCGACTTTAACTACCCCCCCCCATCGATCGACGTACCTCACAAGTTATGTCTCTCCTTTCTCTAACAAAGGGCGATTGATCTTCCTAAGTAGTTACGTCTGCTTACCACAGCCACATCGTCCCCCCTCATCATTCGTGCATGCCTCCTGACCCGTCTCTCACACGCACGTGCACAGACAACAAGCAGCCATCTCTTCTCTTATTGATATTGCGGGCGTGCCCTCCGTTTGTCTTGCAAGCCTATCCCACCATTTGTTAGAAGCAACTCCACTACCACCCCCTCCAACACTCTAGCTCTGTCTCTCTCCCAACCTTATTCCTCTCCTGCACATATGCATGGATGCCGATTGATCTCCCTTAATACATGAGGCAGATCGATCTCCTTAATACATGAGGTAGGCCTCTCTCCTCCTCCACACATATACCAGCCATTGTACCTCTATAGTTAATTGGGCCTCCCTCTTCCGCCACCACACACTGATAGTCGAGCGTTGCAGGTAGGTATCCATGCCATAGAGACAAACTGCACATGTCCCATCTCACGTTCCAGTAGGCCAGCCACTCCATACCTTTGACGTGGGCACACACAAATTCGATGGCACTCTTTATCGATCGCGCACGCACACACACACATCATCCCTCTCTTTGATTCTATGGACACCTCAAGCCGATGATACCTCCACTCTCTTCTCGTGGATCGCCCCCTCTATATATATGTTATATCCAGGACTCTATTTCACACACATTGCATATGTTACATTTTTTGATTGACCCCCCCCCCCAAAACTCTCAAGAACCCACACACTATATCTCTCTAGGTTGGTATCTCTCTCACACAACCCAATGTAGGTGGTGTAAGTATACAAGAGGAGAATAGGTGCACCGTGCACGTACTCACGCTTCGTGCCCAGCCACACCCGCGCGGGTACACGGTGGAGCTCATTTCTTTACGAAACGGCAGCCCACGTGCTAATTTCAACGCCTGTAGTGGTTGTTTACCTAGGGAGGTCGTGTACCACGCGTGCACGAAACAAAGTTCGACTTGACGCGTTGCCGTGTTATTTTTAAATAAATTTATAGCGCTCAATGGCACGTACACAGAATATAAAACGATTTTTATGGAGAAAAAGGTAGTCCGCTCACTATATACAATGGAGCCTGCCTGCCTGGTTTGTCGCTTTTCAGATTATCTCACACAAGGCTGCGGTGGCCTCTCTCTCTCTCACCGTTGGTCACTGATCCGGCCGCATCCCGTCCGCCGGGGGAAAGGGAGTGCGGTGGCCTCTCTCTCGCACCGTTGGTCACTGATCCGACCGCATCCCGTCCGCCGGGGGAAAGGGAGTGCGGTGGCCTCTCTCTCTCACCGTTGGTCACTGATCCGGCCGCATCCCGTCCGCCGGGGGAAAGGGAGGAAGTGCATCGTTTCTCCGTTTGATGGTGCCGAGGCAGCACGTCCCGATCTGCGGTACATGTCGTTCTCTCTGACCAAGCTCCTGCTCGCAGATTCCGCCCGCCGCCGCTCACCTAGTTACATCCCGACGACCTCCAGGTATCCCCTCCGGCCTTGCTCCACTGCCCGTCTTCCCACGTCGCTGCATGTGGATCTTCCATAGTTCTTTGCCCAAAACGTAGCTCGTCCGGCATACTTTCCATATTGCATTCTCGTCCTCACACGTTTTAGACAAACACAATTGTGTTGTTATCTTACCTTAGGACAAGGAATATGCTACTTTTTTGTCGTCACATGTGTCATCAACTGTTATTCGCCAGTAATTGTTTCCTTTCTACTCGTTGCTATTGCGACCTTTTGGTGAACTGCACAAATCACTTTTTTCTTAAGAGTGTTTTGTGCAGTTGTACTAAAATGTCACACGGGCAACGTCTCTACATTTCAGTGCGACTGCACAAAGGGAGATTGGTTTTCCTCTATCCTCCTCATCCAACTCCGAGCCTAATCTTCTCCAACTAGTTAGTCTTAAGAGAGACTGCAAAGGTGACCGGCTTCTATTTGTGTGTTTGTTGTTTCATCACCAGTCCTCTATTATCGTAATCACACTTAATATCTTTGGAACAGGGACGCTCAGCTCTATTTTAGTGGAACTGCACAAAATGATCGGAATGTTGCATGCTCCAGACAGCTACTTTTTTCCCAACATGCCTTGTTGATTTAGACAGAGCTGGGGGGACGTTGCTGCCAATGAAAGCATGGATCAATTTTAATTTAACACCTTCTCACAACTCTGTCTTCAGTTGTGATGTAATTATTAGCTCTGATCTGCTAATAATTGACATGCATTAGCAAGGAAGTTAGTTTTTTATTGTTTCCGAAAGAGCATCGATGGCAAGACACGCGAAACAAAAGCTGAAAGCTCACACCATTGTACAATTTCATGTCGCTGGAAAATTATTTGTATAGTACGTCAATTATGTAAACAAATGATGGAAGCTTGATAGCATTGCCAGAAGCCTCTTCATCATCCGGGTCCATGTGCCATGCACAAAATTATACTCCTTCGTTCCTAAATATTTGTCTTTTTACAAATTTCAAACGGGCATATTTTAGAGTGTAGATTCACTCATTTTGCTTCGTATGTGTACTCCCTCCATTCCTAAATATTATATTTGTCTTTCTAGAGATTTCAACAAGTGACTACATACGGAGCAAAATGAGTGAATCTACACTCTAAAATATGTCTATATACATCCGTATGTGCCAGTCCATTTGAAATCTCTAAAAAGACAAATATTTGAGTAGTCACTCATTGAAATCTCTAGAAAGACAAATACTCCGGAGTATATTTAAGAACCGAGGGGGTAGTGCACAACTGCATGGGGAGACTCAGCCCGGTCGTTGCGCCGCATTAATAGTGAGTAATGAGCAGTCAAATCATAAGCCCCACCTTTCCCACTGTAAGTTGCTCTGAAGAAGCAACCATCAATACGCTCTTCTTTGAATCCGCTCATACTACACCATCTGTCACTGTTTATACAGCGCGCTTCAGAAAAAAGAAAAAAAATCTGTGGGACCAAGGTGACTAGCGATCGTCCTGAAAAATAGCATTGGTAGTTATAGCACGGCGTCTATTACTAGAGGGAAGAATGCGTACACACATGCATGCAGTGCTTCCACCCCGGGTACACACATGCATGCACTTACTCCACTCCGTAGTAGTACAGTACATGGAGAGAAAATTGTGGACTTGATTGCGGTTACCACGCTCTAATTAATTGAGCATTAAACCAAACGCGTCTAAAGTCTCTCTGGTGGTGAAAATGCATTGAGATAAATGCATCATAATGAAGCGCGCCCTGTAAACTGTGACGGAGGGAGGAGTAGTATGAAGGTGCAAACCAAGTACGCGTATGGCCAGTCGGTCAACGCACCTCCTCTTGGCATATCACTGACATGTGGGACAGGACTGTGAGCAAACCGATCTCAATTGACGGCAAAGAGCCAACCGGCCGTTCCTTGAGAGAGACGAGGAGCGAGAACACACAGACGGGCTCGCACGGAGGCCAAGATATATTCAAGCATGGTTGGTTGATCGATATGATTCATTACATGTTGGGCTGACGTTTTCCGCCCTTCCTCGGAATAAATGTGTACTTTATCAGAGATAAAAAAATAAGAGTACAGACGCTCCACCATGCGGTTCTAGTAGTAGTACTACTCGTACTACTGCGCTTGGCTCTTCGCCTCTTCGTGATGTCGAACAATGATGGTACTCCGCATATTGGGTACTACAGTGTATGCCTCTGACAATCTGACACCGAATGGACTGATGCATGTCCACCGAGGGTAGGTTGCATTAGTCAAAAGGCGTAAGCGAGCTTCACCTTGTCCTACAAGCTTCTCCTCGATCTGCGAGTTGACGGGACACACCAAAAAGTAGTGCTAGTCCATACTCCCTCCTTTCCGGTTAATATGGCTTAATCTTTTTTGCGGGTAAATGAGAGAGCTTTATTCATATATAAGCATTCTAGGACGATCAGCCAAGACACTGGTCACTAGGAAGCGAGGTACCCTGCAAAAAAAAAGTAGGAAGCGAGGTGTTTCATCAAGCCAGCTCTCGGCCACATTCAAAGTGCAGCAAGCACGGTTCGCACGAAGATGCGCCGCACGGTTCGCGCGAAGATGCCCTGCAAGGTGTGCTGACCTGTTTACTTTGCGCTTGGCTGTTCGCCTATTTGGGAAGTCGAACAATAATAGCACTAGTAGTATAGTGTATGCTTCTGGCAATCTGACACCGAATTAACTGTTGCACGTCCACCGCCTGAGCGAGGGAGAGCTTGCATTAGTCAAAAGTTTCTCCTTGTCCTGCGAGCCACCGCGTGCAAGCTTCTCCCGTCCTGCAACCTTCTCCTCGTTCGGCAAGTTGACGGGACACAGCAAAGTAATGCTAGTCCATACTGCCTCCTCTCCGGTTAATATGGCTTAATTTCAAACGAGATAAATACATCGTCTGTCACTGTATATTTGTAAAAAATACGGTCAGTGGACTTCATAATACGCTCATTGCGCTCAATATATATATATATATATTTTCCGGTGTTTATACGGTCACTAGCTCACCCTGACTAAGTATGTGTGTGCATGCACGTGTAGGTTGAGCACTTGAGCGTGACCGTGTGTGCTCCGTCGTGTGCTCGGACATGCATGCATTAGGGCGTCACGCGCGTTTTTGCGTCCATGTGTACGTGTGACTGTTGCATACACGTAGGGGGAGTACGTGTAGGGGCCACTAAGGAGCAGTCAAATCACACAGTAAGTTAATCGGAAGAAGCAACCATCATTTCACTCTTGAATGACACGTACGCAATATAAAATGGTTGATATGGAGAGAAAAAGAAAACCACTATATATACACTAGCAGGAGCCTAAGCTACAAGCCTGCTTGCTTAGGTTGCTCTCTTCACAAGCATAGAACGACGGGCCTGATCCCGCAGCTGGGGGAAGGGAACAACGTTCTGCGTAGACGCGGTCGACTTCGGTGAGGGAGAAAACCCACAGTCGGTGCGTCCCAATCGGGGGTCACCGCGATATGGGCCGATGTCGCGTCCCAACCGCCCTTCTAGCTACAGCCCGACGTCCCAGGTAGTCCATCTTCCTTTTGGAGCCGGCTTGCTCCACTACCGTAGCTCCATCTCCATGTCTATCTTTCTCTACATCTACCGGCTTCTACTTGTGATGAGTTTATGTCTCATGAACTAGTGCCAGTACTATTATTCTAATCACACTTCTTCAATATCTTTGCCATCGGGGATGCTCAGACCGATTTTAGTGGAACTGCACAAAAGCATCGTATGATCCGAGGGTGCCAGCCGTCTTTCCTTCGACAGGTTCTACCTGGCCAGGAAATTAAATCATGTTTAGGGTTTAGGGTTTAAGTCGTAGTGACCCCATCAGTAGTTTTTCTTTCGTACATGCTCTCACAACTTTTTTCTTTAGTTGTGAAGTAAATATTGGCTATGATCTGTGAATCGTTGAGATGCATCAGCATGCGTGTTAGCTTTCCTTTGTATTTGATGGAATGTTGTAACGGGGCAACCTTGGAATAGGAATGAAAATGGAGTGGAAAGTTTCTGTTTTTCCGGAGAAAAATGGAAACAGAGAGAAACCAACGTTTCGTTTCGTTGGATCGCGCCATCGAGGAAAACCAACGTTTAAATCACGTATTTCGTGTTCGTGTCTCGCCCTCCTCCACGGCTCGACCCCACACAGTCGCTCGGCATGCCACTCACCGCAAACCAGTATATGATAACTTTCCCGCCTACTTGTCGATGGATCGCGCCATGGAGTACTAGCACTACTGGAAGAGATTGACGAGTTGGGGGAGGACAGCTAGCTGTAGCACGGACTCCCAAGAACTTTTTACATGCATGTTGTAGCCGGCTATTGCGACCTTTGAACGCGGAGCAGCCGCGTGCACCCGGAAGCAGCGCGGGCGACGCTCTCTTGGCCGGCGCGCCGCTTCAATGCCGGCGCCAGTGAGAGGTCGCGTCCGCTCTGGCCGGGCATGAATGCGGCACTGACCGTTTCGGGCGTGAAGCACGCGCGGGTGATGAAGAGGTGAGGGTTGGTCAGGACCGGCCGTGGCAGCGGTCCGGACGTGCGCAAACAAGAGATGTTGTACGTTAATATTGCTGCGTATATAATTAACAACGTAAATAATGTGCCAGTTGGACAAATATGATTGGAGATGGAGATGGAAATGGAATTTTACGTAAACACGGATATGCATGTCTATGTCTATGTGTGTGTGCGCGACGACTCTCGCGACCTGGAAGCGTGGGGCGTGTTTTTGATCGAGTTTTCTTTCTTGGTACGTTAGAAAAATTGTCCGTGAGTTTTCGTTTCTTTTTTCCGGGAACGCACGTATTCTATTTAAAACCACTGCTATGGAGAGATTTTTTTACTCTATTATAGCCTCTTGTTTGATAGAGTTTCTCGTGTCTCGCTCTCTCACCCTCTCCATATCAAAACAAGATGACAATGTCCACTCTATCTCTCTCCTCACCGGTTGTCACAGATCCGGCCGAATCCCGTCCGCTGCGGGAGGTGAGGAGGTGCAGCGTTGACGTTGTCGCCGTCGGCGACGGAGGAAGCCGATGCGCACCGTCCTCTCGGAGCCGGCGCTGGTGCGGACGAAGATCCTCCGCGCCCTTGTTCGGTGCCGTCGTGTGGGAAGATCTCGCCCGCCCGCCTAAACGACATCTCGCCCACCTGAGGTATAACTTCTTGTACTGGTCCAGCTCCCCAGGTCCCTGCGTGCGGGTTTTCTTCTATGCGACTACTCCCCAGCTCCCCATGCATAGTAGCTAGTGTTCGTCGGCTGGTCCAACATGACCTACTAGTACTATTATAGAGGAAATGCCACTCGAAAAGTTGTCTTGATTTATGCCTCGGTGGAGGTATACATGTTGTTTCGACAAAAAGTACATGGTGGTTGTGCGGTCATTGTCCATATGGTGGTAGTACTATCACTGGTTAAATAAAGAAATGCTTTTTTTCTCGGGTATCCTAGTTTAGTTCCCATCAACATAATTATGATGCTTCTGTTTGTTGGTGTACTTTTCATTAATTCTTATTGACAATTGAGATGTCGTTGCTAACCCTTTTTTATATTTTTGGAAACAGCGATGCATGTCTCCATACCCGGGCATGTCTTCCTCAATTTTAGTGGAACTGCACAAAATTGGATGGCCATTGTTGTTCCGCCTCACTGTCCTCTGCCACGTGGTTCTTCCTTCCTCGAGCTTGATTACTGAGAAGAAACAGACCACAGTGAGGATTTGTCGAACTTCATAGGTGCCTCACCCAAACTTGATGCCAAATGGATGATGCATCACCACGATGACCTATCGATGCTCATGGTTGCGTCAGCTGGTGAAGCTGATCGATTTTCAATGAAAAACAACCTGTCTTCCATCAGTGCTCTTTGCTTGTTACGCACAAAGATGATATCCTTCGTCAGTTCACCTTGGTTGCGTTGGAGACGCAGTCGTCTTTCACGTTGGTGCAATTTTATCACACAATTGGCTATGAAACAAATGTTTCCTCGAAGAAGGATCGACGTTGGTACTAAGAGCATAAGTTTTGTATTGATTTCTAAGCCTTCTCACAACTTTGTCTCCAGCTCCCCTGTAATTTTATTTGTCCAGCTATTAACTTTGATTTAAAAAATGGTGTGGACTAAAAACCCGGATGGACGTAGTAGCCCTCCATTTTTATTTACTCCGCATATTAGATTTGACTGAAGTCAAACTTTGTAATACTCTCAAACCTTTCCGATAATTGAAATTAAAATTCTTTATTTGTACACACTCTCACACGTTTCTGATAATTTGGCGCATGTGTGGTTGTTCACTTAAGGGAGGGTAGTGTACCACACGTGAAGGACAGGAAGTACGACCAGGACGCGTGGGCGTGGATCGTTAGTTCATCGGAAGTAGTACTAGTTTTCTTGACTGTACATTAAATAAAGAGTTTCGTTTCGTACTTACACAAATTTAAACCAATTGTTATGGAGATAATAAGAAAACCACTCCACTATATATTAGTCGTATACACGAGAGTACTATATGGACGCGGCTTCATTGACTTAGTGCACCTGCCTTTGGATTTATGACAGGTGGTCCCAAAATGTGGCTGGCTCACCTGTCATACAGCCAAAAGCAGGTGCAGTGAAGGCACCGGAGCTCAGTCCGTACTACAGTAGTATATATATATATATATATATATATATATATATATATATATATGTAAGCGGGAGCCTCGGCGCTTGTTCGCTAGGGTTTGCACTCTCCACACGCTCGCCGCACTACATATATGTTACACGCTGGAGGCTCAGCGTTCATTTGCTAGGGTTTGCTATATTCACAGTCTCTCACCCTCTCTTCACCAGATCTAAACAAGACTGCGTTGGCCTCTTGTCTCTCTGTCCCCCCTCACAGCTGGTGAAGGAGGCGTCCATATCGCGTCGCACCGGGAAGGGGAGGAGGTGCAGCGTTCACTCTATCGCCTTCGGCGAGGGAGGCAATCCACTGCCGGCTGCACTGTTCTCTTTCACCCAGCGCCTGTGCGGGAGGGCCACCGACCCCTTCTTCCTCGCTGTTGTACGTAGTGTGGGCAGATCTGGCCTCCCGCCGCACGCCTTGCCACATCCCGATGACCCTAAGGTATAAGTTTCTTTGAAACCGTCGTTGCTCTAGGTGCATGTGGATCTTTTTTGATCTGTAGTCGAATCTTGGTCTTGGTTCAAAGAGGAAAGAAGGGTGTGGTGGGCTGGAGCAAGAATCTAGGACGTGGTTCATTGAGGAAAGGAGGGGCAGAAAGTAGTATAGACTGGCTATCTAGCCGCTTTGTAGGTCGAAAAGGGAAAAAGGGGGTAACCCAGTACACACATCTGTAAGGAACCGATCTCTTTGTTGAAAAGGGGAAGAAAATGGGGGGTCGGGTAGTTTGTGCAGGACTAGATTTGTTGCCCTCACATAGGAAGAAGGTTCAAAGAGAACAAATATGGGACCAGCGCATATATGCTACTTGGCTACATACTCTGCATCACCCATTTATATGTGTGGATGCACATGGTGCTGGCATGTCCCATACAGCTATTTTGCTATTGTTAATCTAAGAATGCCACCGGAAAATTGAAGCAATGCCACTTTTAAAAGTAAATTACATTTTTTAACGAATGTTGTTTCAAGAGAATGTCTCTGTTAATATGAATCAATGCAACCATTTTAGAAATGCTATTGTCCTACTTTGTTTTCCATCCAAGATAAGTTAGATGCTTCTTTCTGTCACCGTTTGTTTCATCCTCCTTTATCGGCAAGTAATTGTTTCCTTTTTTTTGCCTCTGTTAAAACAGGGCTATCGATTCAACTTGTTGCTATTGCGACATTTTGCTTCGCTACTCGAAACACTTATGTTTTAAGAGTGTTTTGTGCAGTTCAACTTGAATGTCACACCGGTGACTTTGCTTAATTTGGTGGAACTGCACAAAAGGAGATCGAGATTCGTATTTTACCTTTGTCGGTCTCATGAAAGGTCAGTACAGGCCTTCATCCACATGATTGTGTAGTGTGCTTTGAGATGTTGTGCTACTTGTATTGGTACTGTTTTAAATAAATGTTGAATTGAAGCTATTGTATTGCTGTCTTTTCCCATTAAGTAGTGAACAAAAATGGGACCAACCCAGACATGATGCTTGTTGCTTTGTTACAACAAACTCTGCATCACCCCCTTTATAAGTAGATGGAAGCACATACTGTTGTTGCGCCCACTCTCCCCTGGAACTGTTTATGCTTTTCGTTAATCTAATGCCGCTGGTAAAATTAAGCAATGCCACTCTCAGAATTAATTAACTACTGAATCTTAGTTCAAAACTGCAACACTTGTTAGGAATGGTACTATCCTACTTTGTAGTTCTTTCTACATGTTTAACCAAGGTATTGTTAAGATAATGTCTTTGTTAAAATGAATCAGTTGCATTGTTTTAGGAATGGTACTTTTCTGCTTTGTTGTTCTTTATACATGTTGAAACAAGGCATTGTTAAGATAATGTCTCAGTCAATATGAACGAATCACACTGATGGAGAATTGCTACTCTCCTGCTTTGTTTCCCATTAAGATAAAGTAGATCAGTAGATGCTTTTCTTCTGGGACTACAAGTCATCAACCATTATTTCTCAGTAATTGTTTCCCTTATACCTATTGTTGCTTACAGGGATATCAAAATTAAAGCTCGGTTTTATCCCGACTTCGATTTTAGTTGAACTGTACAAAAGGAGCCAATGTGTCCAAGGCAAACTGCTGCATTACTGGGTCCAGTTGGTCGTTCCACTTTGCAGAAAGAAGCAGTCACTGTTTGCGCTACATTATAGAAGGAATGACCGAGAAGCTTTACAGAGTATTATTAGACACCGGTGACATGACTAGTCTGCAGAGACCATTGGCAATTTAACAACACGTGGAGTGCCCTGGGCAAAAAGTGCCCAAACAAGTACAAGAAGCTACGACAGGACTCCACGATCATAGGCATTACATATTTTGAATGGGAAAAGCTTGTCAAAGTTTAATCATTGATGTTAGCAAGAAGACGTTAGTTTAATATATTGGAATTGGAAAACCTTGTCAAAATTTGCTCATTGATGTTAGCCAGAAGACATGCATTTGATATTTTTGAGTGGGACGCCCTTGCTGTGAGCAGCGGCGAGTGTTTGTTTCTATTCCTGTGTTCAGTTTAGAAGTAAATAGTTACTCTGCTGAGATATTCTTGTGTTAAGAGTTTGTTCTGAATATTGTCTATGTAATGCCAGGCCTTGTGTTTGATTGCAAAGTTGAGCTTGGAATGTTGTGGCATGCGGCATCACGAGCTGTTCACCGTGCCTCCTGAGAATAATGCGTGGTATTGTTTTGCATGTCGATCTAATGCCAATGATTTGCTTGTTAAGAAGATCATCCTCTTATGTTGTTTCCGTGCTTAAGAAGTTCATCGTCTGATGTTTCATTCATAGCCTATACGACAAGTCGGGTAGGTTAGACGTGAAACCATATGATCTTCTGACCAACTCATCATATTAGGCCGTGATTGGATCATCGTTTTCCAACCAAAACCGCTTGTAAAACTAACGCTTGTAAATTAAAGCAGATGGTCTCGGGCGAAGGCGCTTGGTTGGTCGATTTCGACTAGTAAAATATCGGAAGTACTTTACACACGATAAAAACGCTGAACGACACTCGGACAATTGCTAATCCAGCCGTTAGCTGCTATTTCAGCCTTGCCCATGGATGGCATGATACGCACGTCGTGCATGTATCGTCTGGTAATGTCGTCCATATAGCAGTGCTCGTAAAATATACACTGGTCTCTCAAATTACACGTGTAACCCGCCAGTTTTACTTACAGACCTCGGGCCATCGGTTTCATTACGCCTGTATTTTACGCGTTGTTTCCGATGACGAGTAAATTACACTTATATGTTAATACAGGTTTGAAATAAACCAGAGCTCCTAAGCGCGGCCTTACCGTTTCATGTCATCTCAGTTTCTTGAAGGTGCTCATAGGTGTCCGATGATCCTGGCTTCCTGAATGAGCAGCGAGTGTTGTATCAGACCATCCGTAGGGCTCGCGAGGCCGTCTCCGTTGTCCTTCGAGTTGTTGCGCTCGCCATGGCGCCGAGCATTGTTAAGATCGTCAACGAACATGAGGATTCAGGAGATGACTTTATTTTGAGGATTCCCACATTCAGAACATGAGGATTCGCTGTTGTTCAGAGGAGAGCAGGGTATTAACTGGGCGGGTTGTGGCCCGTCTAGCCCATGCGAGATTCAGCCCAGATACTAATTTTTTCAAGATGAAAATGGCTAGCCCAGCTATACGTCTTTTTGAGGAATACCCAGGCAAGGTCAACTTGTTATTCTCTGCCCCGCTGGGCTGCAAATCTTTCCTAGGAGGGATGCATTAGGCTTAACAGGAAAATGGGCTTTAAAAATAATAAATGGAAAGTAATTATAAAAACTGGGCAGTAACTATAAAAAAAATGCACCAAACACGAAATTAGTTTATAAAATATTATTTATGGATTTTGAAAATCTTAAATTTTCATTGTTGCGCGTGCAATGTTTCGTTGGATTTTTACGTAATACAAATTTATATTTAATCTGACTAGAAATTTCGAGATAAAAATATTTCGGATCCCATCAAAATGTGGGAATTTTTTTTGAATTCTGTCTTCAACGGTTGGTTGAAATTATTAATCATTGTCCTAGCTAGAAAATGGGTTGTACTTTTAACAAACTGTAAATGGGCTGTTGTAAATTCCATTAGAATTCAAAAATGGGATGTACATTCTTACAAAACGCAAATGGGCTATAAGTTCTCTGCCACACGCTTGTGGGCCTACTAAGTGACGCGTCCCCTAAGAAAATAAGTTGACGCGTATGCAAGGCTTTGTCAACTTATTATAGTCAACACACGGTTCTAGCAGCAGTGGCCATTGGATGTCTATCCAACGGATGTCGTGATTCTTCTTCAATCTCGGATATTCTTAGCTTCGGCTGCCCAAAAAATGATTCCTCCCCCTGACATCTGGGGCGCACCGTTTCGGAGGCTGACCTGTGGGCCTACTAAGTTGGAGCGTACCAAGGGCTTTGTTAACTTAGTCAATATAAACGATTCTAGCTGCACTGACCGTACGATGTCCATCCAACGGCCGTAGTGCTTCTTCAACCTCTGGTCTTCTTGGTCCAGCCGCCCAAAGCAGCGCCGGTCGTGCCGCCTGCTCCTACCTCCCGTGTCCGGATGTGCTGCCGCGGAGGCCTCATCGCCCCCATACTACTCCTACCGCTGGCCAGGCCATCCCTCCACTCACCCACACCCCCTGTTATTCTGCGGCGACGGTAGCCTCATACCGCAGCCGAACCAGTGAACCCTCGTACTCCTCTCCGCGCGGGCTTCCACTGCTGCGTCTTCCCCGGCTCCGCGTCGTGCCCTTCCTAGGCCTCGCCGTCGTCCACCACCCTGGTGCTCTCGGCGCGGCGTGGTCAACGTGGTCAATGACCGACTTCCATCGGAAGGGTACTGTACGTGGAGAGCCTGACAGCTGGGTCCACGGCGGCCGCAAGGAAGTGCCTCCTTATTACGCGCAAAATAATTTTTCCTCCACCTGACAGCAGGGACCCACCGGACGGGCCACCAGTATTTTGCGAAAAAAAATCATTTCCCCCTGACTGCTGGGACCCACCGGACGGGCCACCGTATTTCGCGAAAAAAACGTTCCCCCCGCTGTCAGCTCGGACCCACCGGAAGTGCCTCCTTATTACGCACAAAAAAATGAATACTCCCCCGGCTAGCTGGGACCCACCTTGGTGGGAGGCTAACTTGTGGGCCTACTAAGTTGACGGGGACAAAGGGCTTTGTCAACTTAGTCAATATGAACGATTCTAGCTCAAGTGACCGTACGATGTCCATCCAACGGCCGTAGTGCTTCTTCAACCTCTGGTCTTCTTGCTCCAGCCGCCCAAAGCAGCGCCGGTCGTGCCGCATGCTCCTGTCTCCCATGGCCGGCTGTGTTGCCGCAGAGGCCTCTCCGCCCCCTACTATTCCCACCGCTGGCCAGGCCCTGCGGCGACGGCGGCCTCACACCGCAGCCGAACCAGTGAACCCTCGTACTCCTCTCCACGCGGGCTTCCACTGCCGCGTCTTCCCCGGCTCCGCGTCGTCCCCTTCCTAGGCCTCGCCGTCGTCCACCGCCGTAGTGCTCTCTGCACGGCGTGGTCAACGTGGTCAAGGAATGACTTCCATCGGAAGAGTACTGTGCGCGGAGAGGCTGACAGCTGGGTCCACGGCTACAGCCCAGTTTTTTTGTGATTTGCCAAGTGAGTCGCTTTGTCAGGCCTGTTGGGCTGCAAATCTTTCAAGACGAGGATAGCTTTCATTCGGCTAGCCGAGAAAATGGCCCATCAGTAATGAGAAATGGGCTGTACATTTTTAAAACACATCAAACCAACAATTAGTTTCAAATATCTCTTTTTCATTTCAAGATTTTAAATTACATTAATTTTTAAGCATGGAGAATTTGTTGGATTTTATATTGATATACATTTATTTTTAAAATCAGTTTGAAAGTGAGTCGAAATTTCGGGATTAAAAACAGTTCGAACCGCACCGAAATATGCAAAATTTCGTATAATTTTTTAACCGTGGCCACAATATGGGCTGTAAGGCTAACAAAAAGAATATGGGCTCCAAAAAAACCTTAAGAATTAGCAAATGGGCTGTAAATTATTAGAAATAATGGCAGATGGGTTGTATGCTGTTTTCCACAGATTTGAGGCTTTCCCAAAAAAAAGGTTGACGCACAAGCACTCACTGTTCGATGTCCATCCAACGGCCGTCGTGCTTCTTCAGACTCTGCTCTTCCTGCTCCAGCCGCTCAAACAAGCGCCGACGGGACTGCCTGCTCCCTCCTCCCCGCGGCCGACTGTGCTGCCGCACAGGCCTCACCGCCCCACCATACTCCCATCGCTGGCCTAGCCATCCCTCTACTCACCCACACCAGCCGTTATTCTCCAGCGACGGCAGACGAACCAGTAAACCCTCGTACAGTCGTACTCCCCTCCGCGTGGGAAACAACTGCCGAGTCTTCCCTGCCTCCGTGTCGTTCCCTTCCTAGGCCTCGCCGTCGTCCACCGCCGTGGTGCTCTCGGCGCGGAGTGGTCAATGTGGTCAACGACCGACTTCCATCGGAAGAGTACTGTGCGTGGAGACGCTGACAGTTGGGTCCACGGCCGCAGCAAGGAAGTGCCTCCTTATTACGCGCAAAATAATTATTTCTCCACCTGACAGCGGGGACCCACCGGAAGGGCTACCGTATTTCGTGAAAAAACGTTTCCCTCCTGACTGCTGGGACCCACCAGCTACACCTTCGCATGCAAGGAAGTGCGTCCGGGAAAAAAACAAAACAATTCGCCCCCCTGACTGCTGGGACACACCAGCTACATCTTCGCACGCAAGGAAGTGCCTGACAGTCGGGACCCACCTGGTCGAAGCGTATGTAGCATTGTCATTCTGGTCGCGTACGTGTACGTACATATATACTGGTGGATGTAGAGGCGCGCACGTGTCGTAGTAGAGGCGCGCACGTAGCATGTACACGTACGTACAGCGGCCAGGGTGCAAGAAAGAAAATACGGCCACGTATGTGTACATACGGGCGGGGTCTCGAACGCCTACTCGCACATACGTACGGCGAGGGCTCGTTGACATGGCTGGGTCGGAACGGAGAAATAGCGTCGTCGTCGTGTTCATGGGGAGGCAACGGTATCCGTCATGTTCATGGGGAGGCAACGGAATGCGTCGTGTCCATCGGGAGGCAACGGAACGCGTGGGAGCCAACTGGCTGGGTCGGAACGGAATGCATGGTCGTGTTCATCGGGAGGGCTTGGACGGAATAGGCGATGGAAACAAGGCCTGGCATACCGCACAACGGAGGAAACGGACCTCCTACGTTCGGAACGGGGTCCTGTTGATCGGGAGGGGTGTGGCGTACCACGACACGGAGGAAACGGACCTCCTACAGTCGAAACGGG